>NC_064639.1:538844921-538967421 GCF_023864345.2 Schistocerca serialis cubense
AAAAAATCCATTAAGGGAACTAACATTTTCTTAGTTACACCTTAATATCTCCTTAGTTACGCTTTACACATTCTGTCTTCTTTTTACATGCAGGTTGAAAAAAATTAAGGTTTATGCAGGAAAATCAAAAGGTGAGCACTATCTATTTTGATAGCAAATAAATTCATCAACATTACCAAAACTTTGACCTAATCATAGCCTCTTTAATTCTTTTTTAAATATATGTAAGTCTTGTATGCTTTTTATTTCTTTTGATAAGGCATTGAACATTATTTTGGGTAGATACATCACACTAATTTGGTACATGGATTTTGAGTGTGTGTTCCTGTGGAAATCATGCCTGTTTCTGGATTGATAGTCGTGTACTTCACTGTTTAGAGAAGAGAATTTTTGATTTGACTTCAGGAAACATACTGATTCATAGATGAATAAACTAGGGAGGGTCAAAATTTTCAACTCCTTAGAGGGTCTTCTACAGGGATCTCTGCAGGCAACACTCTTCAGAATACGAATAGCTCTCTTTTGGAGATTAAAACAACTTTTTGTGAAACTTGTTTTCCCCGAAATATAATACTGTATCTTAGATTACTGTGTGTGTAAGAGTAGTAGGCACATAATAGTGTTTCAAAATTGCAGTTTTCCTTAAGCTTTTTTAATATATAACAGTATTTACTAAGTTTCTTATTCAATAGTTCAACATTTTTTTCCCATCTTAAGGTATTGTCCAGCCATACACCTAAAAAATGTGTAAGAGAAGTTTGTTCTATCATACATTTCCCAATCTCCTTATTTTTTCCTTTGTCTCTTATGTGCCTAAAATTCATCCAAGTGGTTTTTTTGTCATTTATAATTGAGTACTTGTCCTTGAACCATTCAGCTGCCTCATTCATTGTTGAAGTTATTTTTTCTTGTAGGTCAGCTTCACTAACTCCCTTCATAAAAAGGCTTGTATCGTCTGCAAAAAGTACTGATTCTGCTCTTGTTAGATGGTTAGGAAAATCATTAATAAAAACTAAGAAGAGCAGAGGGCCTAAAACAGAATCCTGGGGTACAACACAGTTGACTTTCAGATATGTTGAGTAATATTTTGTGCCATTATGTATTATTTAAACATTTTGATATCTGTTGCACAGATATGATTGAAACCAGCTGTATGCTTTTGCACATACTGCAAAGCAATACAGTTTCTCTAGCAAAGTATCATGGCTGATGAGGTCAAATGCCTTGGATAGATCTAAAAATATTTCACAGTCCTCATTATCCACTGCAGTTAAAACCTGTTCCAAGAAGTGATATACAGCTGTTTCTGTAGACCTGTTTTCCTGAACACATTCTGTGCATTGGTTAGAATTTTGCATTTGTTTAGGAAACTTAACAGTCTCTCATACATAATCCTTTCAATTACTTTAGCAAAACCTGACAGTTGTGACAATGGTCTACAATTCTGTATGGTATATGGACAGTATTTTTTATGAAGTGGCTTTATTATTGATTTTTTAAGTGCAGAAGCGAATTCACCATTTTTAAATAATGTATTAATAATATCAGCTAGTTCAGTTATTATTTTGTTTGCACTATGTTTTATGACCTTATCAAGAATATCATCACATCCACAGGACATTTTATTTTTTCAGCTTGTTAATTGCATTTCTTACTTCTGAATGCATAAGCGGATACAAAAACGTTGTCTTTTCATTTGCTGGAACTTTTGACTTACTACCTTTTGAGTTCTTGATAAGATTTTGAGCACTGTTAATGTAGGTGTCATTGAACATATTGGAAGCACATCGAGGGTCTCAGCAACTTTTCCTCTCTTATGATGAGATTATTGTTTGTCACTTTGGATTTACCAATGTTATGGTTCACAAGCTTCCAAACTGATTTGGTTTTATTGTTACCTTTTCTGATAATTAAATCATTGTTCAGTTTTTTTTTTCTTTTTTGCTGCATGAATAACTTTTCTGTAGCATCTAATATATGGCTTTAATACTGCATTACACTTTGAATGCCAACCCAGATTTCTAAGAGTACCTGCAGATTTTCTTAATTCCCACAGTTAACCATGAATTAGATTTTAGAGAGATTTTTACTTTTCCAAGGGGGAAAGCGACATCAAAGTAGTATTTATAATTAGAGAAAAAGACTCATATTTAGAGTCTACAGATTTATTTGGGTCTCTGTCCCGTTCAACACTATGCAATATGCTATGAAAGTTCCAAAGGCTACTTTCATTAACGTATCTTGTTTCTATACAGTTTCCATTGCCATGTTTTTTCCTAACCACATTTTTTAATAAGAGCTTGATTGCCATGTGGTCAGAGAAACCAGTATCTGTTACTTCAACTTCATAATTATTGGTCTCTTTGTTAATAAACACCTGATCAATTGTTGTCTCACACCCATCTCTATACCTGGTGATATCAGCAGTTACTGTGGCTTCTAAATTATATGAGGTGGAGAGAACGTATGTTCTCAACGTCACGTGATTTTGGGACGATGCTGCTTGTCTATAATTTGTGATAATAGCAAACTTTGAATATTACTCGTATTCCCCTTATTCTACGTATGTTTCTGCTCGTTTAAGTTTCAGTTACAGTTTTGGTGCAGTATTGTTGATTGTAGGGATGTAGAGACATATGTGAAATGAGGACCAGATACACTACTGGCCATTAAAATTGCTATACCAAGAAGAAATGCAGTTGATAAACGGGTATTCATTGGAAAATTATAATATACTAGAATTGACATGTGATTACATTTTCACGCAATTTGGATGCATGGGTTTGTTGGTCCATATTGTCTCTAAGTCTTTACGTAGCTCAAAATTTCTCTAATCATCTACATCTGACTGAAAATTATCTAACTCGACTGCTCCTGCCACACAATGAAATACATCAACCTCATCATCAATATTAGATAATATATCATCCTCGGTTTCTGAACAGTTTTCTGCATCGATATTGTCATCATCCTCTGACTCGGCCTCCTGCCGGAGAACTCCTCAGGAGTTGTTGTGCCATTTTAGTAAGATACTAGAAGAGAAAACAAAACTTAAATGTAATGTAAACATCAATATGGGGTTGAATCCTCCCCACAAAAGAAACTAGTAAGTGTGCCGTAAACAGTAAGGTGGGGTCGGATCCAACCCGAGCACAGGTAATGTAGGTTTCGGATAGAGAGGGTAGCTGCAGGTCACTCACCAGACCGACGTGGCCTCCATGGCATTCTCAGAATGACTGGCTGGTAGGATAGCTGGAACCACAGCACTCTCAGAAAAGGGAGTGGGAAGTTATAAACAAAACAGACTCGCTGGGGTCGGATCCAACACCAACCTTACTATTAGAGGGTTAATCTTTTCATCATTGATGGAGCACATATGTCCCACTATAGTAATATGCAGTTTTTATCACTGGGACATTATTATGGACAATGAGTTGGATATATAAAGATCGATTCAACTGCCTCTACTGATGGGTTTTACACAATCTGCAGTGCTTTCAAACATGACATGCAAGATTTTTGTATTCTCTCATTTGCTACATGCACACTATTAATCATACAGAAAAAATGAAAAGGACCTTATCGTAAGAATTTAATGCAGTTAAATGTTGAACTTGAATATGTTTTTCTCAAGAGGATATAGTTTTCAAAATATTCAATAAAAACATGCAAAAGTGACCTCCAAATGCATTTTTCTTGAAGAACTTTAAAACAGTGGCCTCCAGCGAAAATGTACACCAGTGCAAAATAAAACTACATTAAATTTCCAACAGATGTGTCCTGTTCATTTTTTCTGTAGCCTAACAGGTTGCATGTAGTGAGTGAAAGAATATGAAAACCTTGCATGTGATTTTTGCAGGTGTTACAGGTTGCATAAAACATTTTGGTACGTGTAATTGAGCTATTCTGTAGAAGGCTGTGAGTAACCAGATGGGACGTCATGGATTTACACTGAGTCTGTTTCATGAAAATCAGATCAAATCACCATCTTCTCCATTTCAAGAATGTCTGCTGTAACAAATTGTGTTTTGTCACGCAACACTGACATTGTTTTGAAACATTTTACACACCCCACCAATTCTGCTAGTTTGTACACAATTTGCACATAGTAGCATGTATATGCTCCAGAAAATTTCACAGAATGTAGAAGACACCAGTGTGTAGTAAGGCAAAGCCAACTTCAAATATTACTTTGAAAAACTGAGTGTTGTATTTAATATTTTTTCATTGTCAAGAGAATAAAAGTGTTTTGTTACTAATTTGTTATACTTTTTTAATAATTGACAACCTGATAAAATCATTCCAAAATTAAAAATTTAACTCTGTGAATTCTAGAGTCACATGAAAACGTAGTTATAGTTAGTTTCCTGACACTTGTGTCCCACTTCACTGATTTTTAAAATTGAGCAGTTTAAAATTTTTTTGTAGTAAAAGTGTATTATTTCTCACAAAGGAAGGCAGTTTCTTGACATAACAAAATAAATTTTAACCATAAAAGGGTTAACTTTTCCCCTCCTTTAACTATATGAATAAATTCTATTATCTCATCACACATTTTTTCAATCTCTTCATCATCTGCAGATCTTGTTGACATACAAACTTTTACTATTGTGGTGGGTGTTGGTTTTGTGTGTACCATGGCTATGACAATGTGTTTGTTCACTATGATGTACCTGGAAGCTTACCCGCATTCCTAATTTCTTATTCATTGTTAAAACTATTCCTGCATTATCCCTATTTGATTTTGTGTTATACAGGTGTGTACTCACCCGACTGAAAATCCTGTTCTTCCTGCCATCAAACTTCACTCATTCCCATCATATCTACTTTCAACATAGCTTTTTTTGCTTTTCAAGTTTCTAACCAACCAGCCCAATTAAGTAATCTAACTTACCACGCTCTGACCTATACATGCCAGTTTTGTTATTCCTGGTTTCTACATCCTCCTGATTAGTCCCCACTCAGAGATCCAAATGGGGGACTACTTTACCTCTGGAACACTTTACCCAAGGGCATGCCATCATTCAACTATACAGTAGATATGCATGGCCTTGAGAAAAATAGCCACTGAAGTTTCCCCTTGCTTTCAACTGTTCGCAGTAACACAGAAAGGCCATGGTGGTTGATATTATAAGGCCATATCTGTCAATCATCTGGACTGTTTTCCTTGCAACTACTGAATGGCTGCTGCCCGTCTTCAGGGACCATATGTTTGTCTGGCATCTCAACACATACCCCTCCATTGTGGTTGCGCCTATTGGACAGCTCTGTATCACTGACTGAGGAGCACAAGCCACCCCACTATGGCAAGGTCCATGGTTTATCACATGGCCTGTCTTATTATTTAGATGGTACTCCCATTTACTGTTGCTGTTGATCAGCAATCCTGGGCTCATAACTGGTGAACTTGTTTTATAAAAATGGCAGGGAGTAGACACAAATGCACAGCACATCACAAATGAAAGCACACATTTTTTAAAAATATATATGCAGATTTCCTTTTACAGTACATCATAATACAATACAGCAAAGGATCCTTCAGTGTTCACAATGATAGTTTACATCACTGACATGATCATGGCTACAAATGGCAATGTATATAAAAATGATCATTGTGATACATTATGTGGTTCTGGCAACTCATGGTTAAACTGTCACCTCTAAACTTAACCTAAACTCTAGCTATGTTCCAGTCCAGTCTATCACAGAAAAAAAAAGTAGAGACTGCCTTAGGCTATAATGACTGTAGTTTTGTTTTACATGCTAGAGGCAACTGTGTTTGTAGAGAGATGGCACTGTTATTGAAATAAAGCTTACAAAATATTTTAGTTATGGATATTTTAGCCATGCCCCTGACGGAGTTCTTTTGGCAGATAAAAATATTTTGGGCCATAAAGAAATATTCCACAAAAGAATGCAATATCTAATATAACAGTGAAGGAAAGCACAACAGCAACTAAGCAAGAGTTAATCACAAATGTGCATGTATCATTTACTCAACAGCTAAATAGCATGTGATGCCATTTTACAAAGTATGTACATTTTCCATGGGACTGTTTGAAGTTAATTTTGAATTCAGATGCATAATAAGGAGTTTAGCAGATATGTACTCAGTGGATAAACTGAAAGTAATGTTCAGCCTTTTCAGTATAACATAATTCAAGAGCTTAAAACCAGGTATTTGATAATTTGGGGTGCACACTGTTTTGCAGTGTCAGTTTGTTCATATCTTTTCCAGAAATTATGAATGCTGTGTGATCTCCATTAAGTACATATTTTTCATCTATGTAGTTACCAATCTGCTTTCTGTTAATGTGGTAGGATTTGAAGAGAGAGAGAGAGAGAGAGAGAGAGAGAGAGAGAGAGAGAGAGAGAGAGAGAGAGAGAGAGAGAGAGAGATGTCTCCTGCAGATGGAGATGAAATGTTAGGTGGAAATTTTATACATCGACCATGGCCTCTCAGCCCGGAAGTTTCAACTGAAGACAACACCGGCCGTGAAAGCCTACATTTTATCATTAAATACTTAATCATTGCCGCTTATTACTTTGTAAAATGTTGACGCTTGAAACCTCAGATGTTCAGTCGCGTGTTGTAACAGACAAGATCTGTAAGGGTAATGTTTACGAAGATTACGATGTACACAAGTAAGAACAGAAGTATGCACAGTAGGAACATGAGGAGGTTGCAAGTACAACAGTGTGTAAAGTGTCGCAAGAACTGTGAAAATGATTTATTCTAACTCTGAAAAGGCAGAGATGATACTCATCTATGGTGAGTGTAGACAAAATGCTGCTGCAGCCTGCAGGTTGTATGCAGAAAGGTACCTGGACAGAGATCATCCATCCTGCCACACATTTTAAAACATCTACAAACAATTGTATGCAACAGGTATGGTCCTAACACGCAAACATGTCTGTAACAAACCCATCGCAAAAGAAGCAGGTGCAGTTTTTGTGTTAGCTGCTGTTACCGTGAATCCACAAGCGTTCACGTGACATAGCTAGAGGCAGCGCAATGAGTCAAAGTAGTGTAATGCGCATACTTCATTGTCACATATTTCATCCATATCATGTGACACTGCATCAGCAATTACATAGAGAGGACTTTAATAATCGAGTGAATTTTTGTCAAAGAGCATTAACACAGAATGTATTGCAGTTGTACCTGTTTACCAATGAAGCAGCTTTCACAAACCATGGTGCAGTGAATTTACAAAACATGCATTACTGGTCCGTGAACAATCCTCGATGGCTTGAACAGGTAGAGTAACAGTGATCGTGGAACGTAAATGTATGGTGTGGAGTAATTGGCAACCATCTCACTGGTCCTCACTTCATTGAAGGCACCCAAACAGCTGCAGAATTCATCGAGTTTCTACAAAATGATCTGCCAACATTGCTAGAAAATATCCTGCTGGAAACATGTAGACGTATGTGGTATCAACATGATGGTGCTCCTGCACATTCTGCAATGAATACTAGGCTAACCCCTGACAGAATATATGACAGGCATTTCATTTCATTTCATAGGACGTGATGGACACACAAACTGGCCAGCCCGTTCTACTGATCTTACACCTGTAGAACTCTTTCTGTGGGGTGTGTTAAAGGAGAACATGTATCGTGATGTGCCTACAACACCAGAGGATATGAAACATCATATTGAGGCAGCTTGTGGCAACATTGCACCAGATGTACTGCATCCTGTAAGACTTCATTACATGATAGATTACAAATGTGTGTAGCAAATGATGGGCACCACTTTGAACATTTATTGGCCTGAAATGTCATGACACACTCTTCACATTCTGTAATTGAAAACAAAAAACAAATTTGTGAGTTTAACTACAATCTCAGGTTAATGTACATTTTCTTCTAACAAATCAGTGCCATACAGTATTCCTCAGAGAAAAAGACTAATAAAAATGTTAGCATGTGGACATAAAATCCTGTTCATCTCTCTTCTGTACCTCTATGTTACATCACTGTTCTTTTTGTATCCACAATTAACTTGGTTCTCTCCGATACACACGACTGAACTGCTGAGGAGTTACTCAATCATCAACTTTATCTTACAAATTACTCTGCACATGATTAACATTTTACAATGTAAGAAATGTTATGGATTAAGTTTTTTTTTCTATTTTCAGTTGTGCTAAAAATAACATTTCCATAAAAAAAAATTAAAAAAAAAACCATAAGTATGTGTTGAAAATCATACTTCCGTGCATTTCTCAATGGTTCGTTATTAACCAATTATACCAGCCCCTCTCCTCACTTTCAGTCTGCAGAAGTGGTTATTCAGTGTTTGTTGTGGTTTGGGAGGTGTTTCCAATGGTAATGTTAAGTGACTCACTCCGTAGTAAGTGACAATGTGCAGGCCACAAGAGCAATGTACAATTACTCATTGGATGTGCTCTCAACATCATACGTTGCAGGATGATATTTGTCATATACACAGGGGAAACATAAACTCAAGCAGCGTCTACTACACTGAATGAATGCAGTTTTCCTGCATTTACAGGGAATGTTCAGAATTTCTAAAGGAAAACGCCTTGCTGACATTTTGAAAAATTTCTCTTCTTTCCAATAGTACAGATTAAAAATAACATTTCAGGAGGAGTTGAACCATTGCCTCATACATGCTCATCTTATGAAGCTCTAACACTAACCACCATAAACTCTCATTTCCGGCACCTACTCACACCTACTTTAACCACATAATAGACATCCTGGAAAATCCAACTGTAAGACCCAATTTATTAATGTGCACCTTAATACCTTTAATTATGAAGTTTGAAAGAGCAACAGCTTTTGTAGGGAAAGTGCTACCTGTTGCTTATTACTCTGTGATATTTCTAACAAGATTCATGCTTTTACAGTAGTGCATTCATAATCTGAAACAGGAAAGGATGACTAAGTTTTTTGGATAGCCCATTGTTTACCAACACATACTTCATGAGTGTTTATAGGAATATCAAACAAACACAGAGTTAAATACAAAACTATACATGTATACTGTGTATGACATCTTACAAAAAACAGAGCGTTATTCTACTGAGAATTCCATTTACATAATCCCTCACCAAATTTTAAAAGCATTAATTAATAAAATAGTGCCAGTTGTACTTCCTGTGACCTATCTAAGGTATTTGACAGTGTGAATCACAGTATTCTCCTAGATAGATTGAAGTTTTATGGGATTTATGGCGTAGCTAACAAATGGATAATTTCATATCTAACCAAAAGAATGCAGAAAATTGTACTTTGTAACTCAATCATTACAGTCTGGTGATGTAGTTCACATACAGGTTTCCACAAGGCTCAATCTTAGGTCCTCTATTGATCCTCATATACACTCCTGGAAATTGAAATAAGAACACCGTGAATTCATTGTCCCAGGAAGGGGAAACTTTATTGACACATTCCTGGGGTCAGATACATCACATGATCACACTGACAGAACCACAGGCACATAGACACAGGCAACAGAGCATGCACAATGTCGGCACTAGTACAGTGTATATCCACCTTTCGCAGCAATGCAGGCTGCTATTCTCCCATGGAGACGGTCGTAGAGATGCTGGATGTAGTCCTGTGGAACGGCTTGCCATGCCATTTCCACCTGGCGCCTCAGTTGGACCAGCGTTCGTGCTGGACGTGCAGACCGCGTGAGATGACATTTCATCCAGTCCCAAACATGCTCAATGGGGGACAGATCCGGAGATCTTGCTGGCCAGGGTAGTTGACTTACACCTTCTAGAGCACGTTGGGTGGCACGGGATACATGCGGACGTGCATTGTCCTGTTGGAACAGCAAGTTCCCTTGCCGGTCTAGGAATGGTAGAACGATGGGTTCGATGACGGTTTGGATGTACCGTGCACTATTCAGTGTCCCCTCGACTATCACCAGTGGTGTACGGCCAGTGTAGGAGATCGCTCCCCACACCATGATGCCGGGTGTTGGCCCTGTGTGCCTCGGTCGTATGCAGTCCTGATTGTGCACGGCGCCAAACACGCATACGACCATCATTGGCACCAAGGCAGAAGCGACTCTCATCGCTGAAGACGACACGTCTCCATTCGTCCCTCCATTCACGCCTGTCGCGACACCACTGGAGGCGGGCTGCACGATGTTGGGGCGTGAGCGGAAGACGGCCTAACGGTGTGCGGGACCGTAGCCCAGCTTCATGGAGACGGTTGCGAATGGTCCTCGCCGATACCCCAGGAGCAACAGTGTCCCTAATTTGCTGGGAAGTGGCGGTGTGGTCCCCTACGGCACTGCGTAGGATCCTACGGTCTTGGCGTGCATCCGTGCGTCGCTGCAGTCCGGTCCCAGGTCGACGGGCACGTGCACCTTCCGCCGACCACTGGCGACAACATCGATGTACTGTGGAGACCTCACGCCCCACGTGTGGAGCAATTCGGCGGTACGTCCACCCGGCCTCCCGCATGCCCACTATATGCCCTCGCTCAAAGTCCGTCAACTGCACATACGGTTCACGTCCACGCTGTCGCGGCATGCTACCAGTGTTAAAGACTGCGATGGAGCTCCGTATGCCACGGCAAACTGGCTGACACTGACGGCGGCGGTGCACAAATGCTGCGCAGCTAGCGCCATTCGACGGCCAACACCGCGGTTCCTGGTGTGTCCGCTGTGCCGTGCGTGTGATCATTGCTTGTACAGCCCTCTCGCAGTGTCCGGAGCAAGTATGGTGGGTCTGACACACCGGTGTCAATGTGTTCTTTTTTCCATTTCCAGGAGTGTATATATGTAAATGATCTTCCACGTAATATGCAACAAGAAGAATCAGTTCCTTTTGCAGATAACACTGGTATTGTAATCAATCCAAGCATAAATACAGAAATAGAAGAAATGGTTAACAATGTTCTTAAAAGTATCATTGACTTGTTTTCTGTGAAAGGCCTCACCCTCAATTTAAAAAGACATAAAATATTAAGTTCCTCACATCTAGGGGTAGTGTACCAACACTAAATGTAACACACAGCAAAGAAACAATAAATAGGGTGTAAACTCCAAAATTCTTAGGTTTCCACATTGATGAGAATTTCAGCTGGAAAAAGCACAATTTGGAAGTCCTAAAACAACTTAGTCCAGCCACATTTGGACTTAGAGTAATTGCAAATCTTTGGGAGAGACAAATCATTAAATTGACATTGCATTCAATAATGTTACATGGTGTAATGTTCTGGGGTACCTCATTTTTAAGAAAAAATCTTCATTGCTCAAAAATGTGCTGTAAGAATTATATGTGGTCCTCATCCATGATCATCTTTTAGACATCTGTTTACAGAGTTGGGTACTGTAACTACTGCTTCACAGTACATTTATTCCCTTATGAAGTTTATCATAAATAACCAACTACAGTTCAAAAGTAACAATGATGTACATAATTACAATATCAGAAGTACCATTGGGCCTTCATGGCCTGATCAGGAGGAGTTATGTTAAAAGGAAAAATTATGTTCATTACTCCACATTAAGGTTTCCTTCATAAAAAGGGGTGCACAATGCTGAAAAAAATTTTTTGATCAGTTACTAATTGATATAAAAGTCTGACGGAAAGCAAAGTACAAACTGAAAAAGTTTCACCTTGACAACTCTTCCTAACCAATAGAAGAATTTCTATTATTGTAATGTGTAAAAGGTGGTGAGTAGATCCATGGAACATGATGAAACTAGCTAACTAACTAATGTGGAGAACAGACAACATGGTCTATTTGTGGAAAGTTAAATGTTCTCACTAAAGCAGACTTTCAGTTTAGGAAGAGGAGTCCAAAAATTTTTTTTTCTTCAGAGATGACACTCACTGACTAGTGTTTGAATCTAGCAAACATTTTGAAGTGTACACAATGTCCCAGGCTCATATGCAAAACTTTTTAATCTCAGTTAAACATAAAAAGTCTTTTTCATACATCACTTACTGCTGATCTACATTTATATCTGTACTCATTGTATGACAATGACTGACCAGTTCACTCTAAAATAGGCTGAAACATCATCAGTAATGCCACCTAGCCAATCAGATCATGTTGGAGGTCACTTGACCTGAGTGACAGGTAGTTCTCTGAGAAGCACCAGCTGAACAAAGTTCATCATCTGTTCCAAGTTGCCAACCAGACACATACTTAATGATTTAGACCTCAAACTTCACACTACTTCTCCTTTGAGAAGTTACATTCTCTTGCCTCCCTTTCATTCCTCACTATATAATCACACCAGAAAATAAACTTTTATGTTTCTTTTTCATAAACAAGTGTATTTTATTTACGAGCCCACACTACTTTAAAATCTGAACTACATCCCTACCTCTCATTGGCAGGGGTTATACAGAAGACAGTATCGTCACTTTCTTCTTGTTGTGCTAAACACTTCATAGTCACCGCAAAGCAGTGAACAGTTTTGTTCCTGGCTAGCACTTTTTCAGCGCTGTCTTCATCACTAGGCTGCTCCTCATTATCCTCAAGGGTCTTGATGATCTATGACACTGCCAGCTATCTCACTGTCTATCAATACTTGATAGTCATGATAATCAACATCACATTCAAGTCAGTATTTAATATTTTCCTTCTTGCATGCTTCAAATCTTGAGGCTGTGTTAATGGGCCCAAACAGTTCACACACAAAATGGCTGTTTGGTGACTCCTCAGGTGCAGTGACAGACTCTGCTAAAGGAAGGAGAATAACTGCTTTTGCTAGTGCAATGTCCTTAGTAGTAGTGAAAGCTTTTGCTGCCACATACAAGGTACTACCCAAAATATCAGAGAATTGCAAAAATGAGAATACTGTACTTACATCCTTAAGTCCTCCACCACCTTCGAAGTAGTCTGCTCAGGCATACTTGCAATGGTCCCAAGATTGTTCCCATTTTTGGAAGTACTCCTGAAAATCTGCAGGCTGAAGGGTGTTTAGGACCTGCTGCAGTCCCACTTGGATGTCTTCAGACAAGTCAAAACATCACCCTTCAATGTGATTTCACCTCCAGGAATAGGTAGAAGTTGAATGGGACTAGTTCTAGTGAGGCAGGAGGTTGAGGAACAATTGCCATGTTTTTTTTTTTTTTGCAACACATTCCTTCACAGTGAGAGTGTCCACTGTCATGGTGCATCAACTAGTCTTTCCTTTTTCACAAGTCTGGCTGTTTGTGCTGAATGTTTTCTCTCAGTCATCTCAAAACCTAAGAAGTAGAACTGCCTGTTGACCATGTGAAGAAAACTCCTCGCACACTTTTCCCCGAGTGTTGAAAAAAATTATCAGCATTAACTTCCTGTTGCTGGAGACTTGTTGAGACTTTTTTCAGCCTCGGAGAAAGTGGTGTTTTCCATTGTGATGATTGTCACTTTGTTTCAGAGTCATAACCATAGATCCAAGATTCATTACTTGTTATGACTCTGGATAAGCATTTTGGACACACTAACTTTTTGTTGCAGCTCAGTGCAGTTCTGAATCCTGAGGTTTCATTTGTTGGTGCTGAAAACTCTAGGGACAAACTCTGCTGCACTTCCTCTTACGTTCAGTTCATTGACTAGAATTCATTGACATGTACCATATGAAGCCCCAGCCTGTTACAAACATGGTGAACTGTCTGCCTTCGATCTTCATGAATCATATCGTGCACTTTCATGGTCATTTCTGGTGTCGTGCACATTGACAGCTGAGCAGAATGTTTGTCATCTTCCACAGATTCTTGGCCTTCCTTTAAGTGCTTGAACCACTCAAATTTTCTTGCTTGGCTGTAATACCACAACCCCTTGGGATGCTATATCCTATTCCAGTGTCATCTCCACTCTCCTGAAGAGGGCAAATGTATAATATTAGTAAGTTACACAATTTAAATTATTGTTTCAACATTGTTTACATTGTGTCTCACCTGTAAATGGAATGCAGGAAACATGTTGGATTAAAAACTAATGTACCATTATAATTTACAAACAATACAACTTTCAAGCCCATGGTAGGTATGTTTTCCCTATCGTAAATATGAGGTAATTAATGATTAAAGTTCCAATTTTTCCAATTCATAGAGAGACAGCTGTTTTTATGTTTTGAAGCCAGAAATTGTTTGAATCCCTAACAAAAATATGACATGATTTTTCAGTCGGAATCAATCATACTTATGTTTTAATTTGTGTTAGTTAATAGAACTGTAATTATGACCATATAGAAATATAAATTTTACTCATATGGAAATTAATTTGTTGCATCTAGGCCTTTCATTTGATAAAACTAATCACTGTTCACCTGAAAATGTTAGCATGCTTTTTCTTTAGATCAGTTAATCACTATATGCAAATTAACAAAATATATTTCTGTAATGATAAAATATGTCATTTATAGTCTTAATAGAAACAGATTCCTTCCTGTCTTTGCATGGAATTATTCACTTTTATTCTATGTAAATTTATATGTAATTTGGGAATATGTATATAGAAACTTTAAATGTTTATAAGGAAAATTCAATATGTAACAATGACATTAATTGTTGAAAACCATATAAATAGAGGCAATTTGTACACTGCCATATTTTACTGTTAGGATGAATTTTGTAGTAACAGCATGTAATCAGAGTTTGTTTTATAACTGGAAGATGTAAGTTCTATGATGTAAGTTAACCACTGAACGTCTAGCATGCAAAATAAAAACCTTTGTAAACAAGAATCAAGACCATTACATAATATCCATGTGACCATGCAGTAACATCAAAATGAACCTATGGCAGCGTCAAGAAGCAGCACCCCGGATTACACAAGATACATATAAAACTGGCGGAGGATTTTTTAAATGCTGATAATGTGTTGTAAAATGTTGTATGAAATACTTATAGAGAGAGTGACCATTGTTTTTCTTGGGTTAAACTATGATACACATCCCAAACTGCATATAAACATTTTCGCCACATTTTATTATAACATGCTTTAAGAAGCTGGGATGTGTATAAAACTGCATTGTACGCTAATGGTCATTAAGTTTCAGGTGAAATAATTGCTTAAATAACACTGTGCCATATACCATTACTGGAACGTGAATAGAAACAAGGACCTGTACGAAAAAAGTGGATGTATGAATTTAATGGACCAACACCAACAGTCAGCAGCATGGATTGTCAGATGAGGACCAAATATATTATTTATTTAACGGGGTAGTGAAACAGTAAACTGATAGGAAGTGAAATTTGATTGCTAATGTCAGTCAGGCAAAAATAATTGCATGTGATACTTTGCAAATAATATAGGAAAGATAGTTTTTGGAAGTTGTTTAAAAATCATCTCATCAAGTTGTGCAAAATTAATTAAAATGAGTAGAAACAACATAAATAGTGACCAAGCCAGAATCACAACAAGATCTGGTTGGCAGCTGCATGCATCAATGCTGAATCTAAACATTCACAGCCACAAGAAGTCAGCAAGTAATATAATTTCATCTTTCCATGGATTTCAACAACCGGAAAATTTATTGGAACAATTATACAAGTCACTAGATGGTAAACTTTGTGCAAAATAAAAAAAAATAGAGATGATGCTGAAAATAATTTCAGAAAAATAGACAATGCTCTCAAAAAATGGACCAGAAACTAGAAGCAATCAGGAAGATGTTGATAAGGCAGACAGACAAATAAACAGTGTACATGAAAGAGTAGACAATGTAGAATCTGCAGTGGATTGTCTGAAGAACTTTGCTGTTGCTGAATTACAGCTAGTTAACAAATGTGTCACCATAGTTGACAAATGAGTAAAATTAACAAGAAACATTGTCATTGACGAACCCGACAGATGAAAAACAGAGTTGCATAACATACAGACTTATACTGAAACAGAAAATAACTTCATTGATGAAAAGCTAAAAGTAAATTCTGTACTTGTTTCAGAACAAATATCTTCTGTAAACAGCAAAGTGAATGAAATAACAAATAATCTTCAAACAGTCAACTCTGAAGTTGTAAATCTAGAGACTAATATTTTAGTAGTATATATAGTGGTAATAACATGTTTCAAAACAATTGCAATAATGTTATTATGAAAATTTTTCTTGGTGATTTTTTGTGAGGACAGCTTAGCACGGGCATGCCTGAACAAATGAAAGTGAAATTTGCTACACTATTTTTAGATGCAGAAGTTGTATCCTGGGCTATCCAGCATGTTAACCCAGAAATGACATTTGTGGAATTTGAAAAATTATTTTTAAACAGATTTTGGTCACAAAATAAGCAGGCGCAAATAAAATCAGAATTTTTGAATGGAAGTAGGAGATATGAGAATGCAAGAATTTTGTGAGAAGCAGCTTAGGACTTCAGCACATTTAGATAAAGCACTTGATGAATTAATCCAAATTGATGCGCTGAAGCAGCGTTTACCCAACTGTGTTCAGTGGAGTCTTGTTTACAGACCAGATGACACTATTGAGGAGTTTCTGAAATATGTAGATAAATTAGATCATGCTTGAGAGAACAATTTTCAGAATGGAGGGTCGTCACAACACCACCAGAACAACAACAACAACAACAACAATGGTAGTAGAAGTAATAATAATTTTGGTAACAACCAGAATAATAATAGAAATGAGCAGAGCAGAGCAGAAATGGTAACATATCCCATGAAAATAACAATGAGGAAAACAGGTAACCAGCTCATTGCAAGCCTGTCAGTTTGAAGTGAACAGTTACAGAAATCTGGCTAGAAGCAATTCAGGTCACAGACATCACAATAGACAGAATAACTAGCAGATAAACAGAGCTGATTATGATAAAACATTTTCAGACTTCATGATGATGGAAATAAGTGAAGATACTAGTAAAGCAGAAAATAATTTTAATCTTAGTACAGATGATTTGACTAACTTATTTGATGAGAGTTGTGTGTTTAGTAATAGTAGGATACTGATGAGTACAATTTAGTTAGCTTATTTTGTGACGATGAATTTTCAGTATTGTCTGAAAAAGATGTGACAGAAAGTAAGGATCATATACCTAAGTTAAATTATGTTTATGTGCTCGCTGGCACAAGTTCTAGTACTTCTGATAGTGATTGTGATGTGAGGACGTGTGTAGTTGAAGTCAAGGTTCATGTAGATGCAGATAATGTTGCTAATGAGTATTTTTATGCTGTTGATGCTGATGTTGTATTTTATGATGAATTAGATGATATGGTTTATGTGGAAGTACCAGACAATGATATGAATAATAGAATGATAGGACATGATTATTTGGAATCGGAGAAACGGGTACATGAATATCAGTTGATACCCATCGAGGTAAGTAAATACTCAGTAGTCCATATATTGAAATATCTATAGGCAACTGGAATGGAGTTTGTCTACTGGACACTGGTAGACCGGTAAGTGGTGTCTCTCGTAAATTAAGAGATAGACTAAAGAATACTGCACAGTAAACTGAATTTCCAATTACTGGTGTTAAAATTAAAGGAGCCTCTGCGAAACTTAGTAAATTAATCAGCAGGCAAGCATTAATTTCATTTAATGTCAGTAATGTTGTATTTGAGCAAGTATGTTTGGTAACAACTGACCTGAATGAGCACATGGTGTTAGGGATGAATTGGATACTGAAAGTTAATGCTAGGTTTGATTAGTCAAATATGAAGTGAAATTTTATTGAGCCAAAATCTGGGGTTCATGGTGAAACTAAATTATACATGATGTTTGATGAGGATTGTAGCAAATAATTTAAGAGTCAAAGTATCTGATGACAGAAATTATTTAGACAAAGATAATGAGTATTTTGATAACTAGGTGTTTAGTGATGATTTTTCTCAATTAGTACTGGATAAAGTTGACTCAGCAGACAATTTAAGTATCAATGAAAAGATGTCCCAGAGGGATTCATGTGAGAATATAGTAGCATTTTCAATGAGAAGCCAGGCAGAGTAAAAGATTACATTTGTACTTTAAAATTGAGACCACATGAACCATTTTTCATTAAGCCTTATGGTATACCTATTTGTAAGAGGAAGGTTGTTGAGAAGGAGTTGGGGGATAATAGAAAGGTTCAAATGGCTCTGAGCACTATGGGACTTAACGTCGGAGGTCATCAGTCCCTTAGACTTAGAACTACTTAAACTTAACTAACCTAAGGACCTCACACATATCCATGCCCAAGGCAGGATTCGAACCTGCGACCGCAGCAGCAGTGCGGTTCCAGACTGAAGAGTCTGGAATCACTTGGCCATAGCATCCGGCGATAATAGAAAGGAGTAGCAGTCAGTACAACAATTCTATAGTTGTAGTAGCTAAGAAAGATGGTGGGGTTAGAACAGTGCTTGACTCTTGACATTTAAATAAATTCCTGGAAAAGGAAACTGATCATCCAGACTCAATGGAGGAATTGTTGCATAAATTTCATGAAGCAAACTATTTTAAGAGTTTGGATTTGACATCAGAGTTTCATCAGATTGCCTTAGAACCCAATTGTAGGCAATATACTGCATTTTTATATAATTGGAAAAAGTTTTCAATTTGTGTAGTATCTTTTGGATTAAATTTATCAGTTGTTGAATTTATTAGGGTTCTGGATTTTGTTTTGGGAAGTGAGTTACTTTCCAAATTATTCATTTATATGGATGACATTCGGGTAGTCAGTAAAATTTGGGATGAACTTATGGAAATTCTGAAAGCAATTGAAATAAAATTTAGTAATGGATGTATGACATTAAAATTGGAAAAATGTAAATTTGGAGTAAAAGAGGTGAAATTTATTGGGCACACTATTAATAAGGAAGAAATTCTACCTCATAAAGACAAACTGTTGGCCATTGCTGATTTCCCCAAACCAAGATCAAATAATGAACTTAGGTCATTTTATGGTTTATGCAATATCAATAGGAAATATATATGAACACAAGCTTTAAATGCTCCAAGTCTACTTGTGCTTTTGAAAAAGAACAGTATTTGGGAATGGACTGATGGATGTCAAGCAGCTTTTGGTGAGATTAAAAGACAGCTTGTCAATAGTGAAATCTTACCTAGACCAGACTTGTCTTTACCATTTTGTATGATGACAGACAGGTGTGATTATGGCTTCAGAGTTTGTTCATTTCAACGGAAGGAAGTTGAGGGAGAGACTGTGCACTATGCTATTAGTTTTGCCAGTAGGAGTTTACAAAGGCATGAAAAAATTATAGAGTCACCAAGAAGGAACTTTTATCTTTGTTTGGGGGGTTAAAAAATTTCAAAATTATTTAGTTGGTCACAAAGTCATTATATACAGAGACCATAAAGCTTTGTGCTACATTCAAGAGAGGAAGCTATATCAGAGTGAGATTACCAGGTGGGCAATTTTCTTACAGCAATTTGATTATTCAATCCAGTACATTAGAGGTGATCAAAATGTAGTTGCTGATGCTCTGTCTAGATTACCAGTAGAAGATAACCTGGATAGTGAGAATATTCCAAGAGAATAGGAATTTTAGGATCATGTATATTCAAGGTATTAAAGAAGAGAAAGAACTTATAAGAATCTGTAAACAACTGAGACGTGATCAAAATCAGGATGAGACATGGAAACTAGCCAAGAGCAACTTTGGTAAGAAAGGATGTGATGAGGTAAAACAGTATTATCAAGTGTTTAAAGAAATTTTATTTAGAAGAAGTAGTCCCAATTTGGATAAGTGGAAAGTTTGTTGGCCTAGACAATATATTAACACCTTGATTAACTATATACATAAGAGTTTCAGCCATTGTGGATCCATAAAGTGTATACAGAAGATACAGAAAAATGTGTACTTTGATAATATCTCCAGGAGGGTAAGGAAGTGTTTGAGTTCTTGTGATCAATCTCAGAGAGAAAAGGTTACCAACCAGAAGCATAAAAGTTTCATGCAGAGTATAATTCCACAAGGTAAGTGAGAACTGATGGGAATTGACTTATTTGGTCAACTTCCCTGCACTAATGAAGGTTGGTTGGTTGGTTTTGGGGAAGGAGACCAGACAGCGAGGTCATCGGTCTCATTGGTTTAGGGAAGGATGGGGAAGGAAGTTGGCCATGCCCTTTGAAATGAACCATCCCGGCATTTGCCTGGAGCGATTTAGGGAAATTACGGAAAACCTAAATCAGGATGGCCGGACGCGGGATTGAACCGTTGTCCTGCCGAATGCGAGTCCAGTGTCTATCCACTGCGCCACCTCATTCGGTGCACTAATGAAAGCTACACGTATTTGTTTGTCACTGTCAATTTGTTTTCAAAGCTGGTAATGCTGTACCCTTGGAAAAAAAGCTACAAGTAAGAAAACTATTCAGTGTTTTACTAATGATTATTTTAGGAATGTTGGCAAGCCACACTTTACTGTCAGGTAAAGTAAGTCAGTTCAAATTTCATACGTGGAATGAATTTACCGAAAATGATAACATTTTTATATCTGTTCATTCTCCATCATGCATCCTATGGAGAGGTGAGTGAGGGGAAATTGGTAAGTTGTGCAGAATGCACTGTTCCAAGGATTGCACAAATTGGTATACTCATATAAGTCAATTTGAAGACATTCTAAATAGTTTGCAGTGTACTACAACTGGACCCACACCATATGAAGTTCATTTCAATCAGAAACCTACTAACTTACTAGGTGAATTGATTGAGTTTCCAACTTGTACAGAGGTAACTGTTGATGAGAGGGAAGAGACGGTGAAGAAAAATATGGAAGCATATCAGATAAGAGGAAGAAGCAGCATGACAAAAATCAAAGTTAGAGTTTTAAGAAGGAGACCTCATGTTAACTAAAAGTTGTGAAAAGTCAAAAGCGATTAACATAGAAATATAGAAGTTTTTGATACAAATATTGGACCTTTCAAGACCTTAGAGATAATAGGATCCAAATGCATTTAGGTTAATTTATTCAAAGTTGTGTAAGTTATCTGGTTAAGAAACATCAAACAGCTGAAGCCATATGTTCATATTTGATCAACCCTCCGGGAGGTACACTTTCTGTATGTACCATGTGTCTGGCAAGCCCAAGGTCCCCAGCTAATGTTGTATCCGCTCCAACACCATTATACATCGGTACTACATTCACACACGCATTTATACACATTTCTATTTTTTGGATTGATGTTGGTTTTGATTATCTATTTTTATTCATGATACTGGTGTTTGACGATATGAGGTACAATAATTTACTTGATACACTCTGCTTTGATGATATTTTTTGAGGTTAAATTTGATCAATTGTGTTTCTCAACTGCCTGTTCAGGATATTATTTAATACTTACATTGCTTTTCCTATTGTATCACATAAGTACCAAAATACATAACTTATCTTCAAACAACCATTCCTACAAATCTGAAAAATATTGTCTATCTGGAAGATTTTCCCATGTTTGACATGCGTTGTATTCATCACTGATGCTTTACTGTATCACCGAGCCTTTGTGCTCCTAATACTAACTTCTATATAATGGAAGGAAACATTCCACGTGGGAAAAATTATATATAAAAACAAAGATGAGGTGACTTACCGAACAAAAACGCTGGCAGGTCGATAGACACACAAACAAACACAAACATACACACAAAATTCAAGCTTTCGCAACAAATTGTTGCCTCATCAGGAAAGAGGGAAGGAGAGGGGAAGACGAAAGGAAGTGGGTTTTAAAGGAGAGGGTAAGGAGTCATTCCAATCACGGGAGCGGAAAGACTTACCTTAGGGGGAAAAAAGGACAGGTATACACTCGCACACACGCACATATCCATCCACACATACAGACACAAGCAGACATATTTAAAGACCATTCTTTAAATATGTCTGCTTGTGTCTGTATGTGTGGATGGATATGTGCGTGTGTGCGAGTGTATACCTGTCCTTTTTTCCCCCTAAGGTAAGTCTTTCCGCTCCCGGGATTGGAATGACTCCTTACCCTCTCCTTTAAAACCCACTTCCTTTCGTCTTCCCCTCTCCTTTCCTCTTTCCTGATGAGGCAACAATTTGTTGCGAAAGCTTGAATTTTGTGTGTATGTTTGTGTTTGTTTGTGTGTCTATCGACCTGCCAGCGTTTTTGTTCGGTAAGTCACCTCATCTTTGTTTTTATATATAATACTAACTTCTGTTTGCCTTATGGTAGTACGTGATGTTTCTCATTCCACATTGTATTAATTCACATATATTTCCATACTAATTCCTTACAGATTTTGATACTGAACTAACTGATTAGAAACACTCTCTCTCTCTCTCTCTCTCTCTCTCTCTCTCTCTCTCTCTCTCTCTCTCTCTCTCTCTCTCTCTCCATGGACACAAATAACTTTACCAAGCTTCTGAACTGGAAGTTACATGGTGATTAGATTAATTAAAAATTATGCTTACTTTTCGTATTATTAGTTATGGGATATATGCATATAAGAATAAACTAATGATGATTTGGTGCTGATACAAGTTTGAAATGAACTGAGGAAGAAGTTTGAATAAAATGATTTGAAATGGAGTAGGAAAAAAACAACACTTTAGACTGAAATCCTGTTTACCGTATTAAAAACTCAAAGGTAAGAGGCAAAGTAGCTACAACAACAGAGAGGTTACTCTGAGAAACAAATAATTTTGTTTACAGATGTACATTCACACTTATTTGAGAACACTGATCTAGGTGTGATGATTCTGGCCATTAAATTTGGATGATACATTTCTTTGGTCCATTGAAATTTTGAAATTGGATTGATACAGCATCAAATGTCTGGCATTCCTGTGGGGTAAGTTCTTGATGGAAAAATGAAAGTATGACCACAATTTACTTGTGGCTATATATTTAATAAATAATTTATGTGATGCTATACTCATATCTTGACACCCAACTAAATAGATTTGTGAGGAACCAACTCACATTAACATTTTTCTTTTAGAGGTAAGACAATTTCTTGGGTAGTAATATATGATCACTGAATGTAGTGATAAGAAATCTCATAGAACATTCAATGTAGCATATCAAAAGGGCACTAAAATGATAAAACTGTGAAATTTTATAGACTTATGTTTTTCCTGTTTATGTATAACATTTGCACAACAACACATACCAGGTATTAAAAATCATATGTGCCTTGTAAAATTTCATTATGGTGTTCAATATATTTCACACACAGTAATTGACAAATTAACTGTTTGTTTCACTAGTCATGATTATGTTCCCTTAATTTTATCCAGAAATTTAGAAGAGCTTTCTCTCTCTTCGATAATCAAAACTGTTTGGGAGGTATGGTAATACAACAATCTCCTGGAACCCTATATCCTATTCCAATCTCATCTCCACTCTCCTGAAGATGGCAAATGTATAATATTAGTAAGTTACACAATTTAAATTGTTGTTTTGACATTGTTTACATTGGGTCTCACCAGTAAATGGAATGAAGGAAACATGTTGGATTAAAAACTAATGTACCATCATAATTTACACACAACACAACTTTCAGGCACATAGTAGGAATGACTTATCTATTGTAATTATGGAGTAATTAATGATTAAAGAGCTGATATTTCCAATTCATAGAGAGACAGCTACTGCCATGCTTTGAAGCCAGATATTGTTTGAATCCCTAATAAATATGACATGAGTTTTCAGTCGGAATCAATCATACTCATGTTTAATTTGTGTTGATTAATAGAATTGTAATTATGACAATATAGAAATGAAAATTTTACTCATACAAAAATTAATTACTTGCATCTAGGCCTTTCATTTGATAAAACTAATCACTCTGTTCACCTGAAAATGTTACCATGCTTTTTCTTTAAGTCATTTAATCACTATATGCAAATTAGTGAAATATATTGTTGCTGCACTGATAAAACATGCAATTTATCATCTTAATAGAAACAGATTCCTTCCTGTCTCTGTATGGAATAATTCACTGTTCTTCTATGTAAACTTCTACTTAATTTGGGAAGATATACGTTAAAACTTTAATTGTTTATATGCAAAATTCAATATGTAACAATGACAGTAATTGTTTAAAACCATATAAATAGTAGCAATTTGTATGCCTCCATATTTCAGTCTTGGGCCAAATTTTGTATCAACAGCTTGTAGTCAGAATGTTGTTCTATGATACAGGTTCGCTGCTGAACATCTAGCGTGTGAAATAACTTTTGTAAACAAGAATTAATAAAACTTATTTTGACCATTACATAATATCTATGTGATGATGCAGTAACATCAAAATGGACCTACAACAGCACCATGGATTACACAAGATACGTATAAGACTTGTGGAGGATTTTTTAAATGCTGGTAATGTGTTGCAAAACATGGTATGAAATAATTAGATAGTGACTGAACATTTTTTTCTTGTGTTAAACTATGACACACATCCCAAACTTCACATAATCATTTTCACCACATTTTATTACATGACTCGGTGCACTCTCACCAAAAGCTTCCGTCACAAGGTGGTGAGTCTCAGCTGCAGTTTTCTTCAACATGAAACAGATTTTGATGCAAATCTGCTGCTCCTTTATGTTATCCATTTCACAATATGCAGAAGCACTGTAAAACAGTTGATGCAACCTTCTGCTGCAACAGCTAAGACATGTACCTTGGGACATCTAGCGCAGAACATGTTACTGCTACTGGTTTGACTGGTACAATGAAATTCTCAGATATTTTGGGTAGCATTGCATACATCACATCCTTCAAATATTTTTTTGTACAGTTACTGAATTGTTCTTCCATATTATTCTTCAATTAGAAGAATGTGTCTAATGTCTGAAGCTTTCAGTGATATTCTTTTCCACAAGATGGAGAAGTGAAGTAACACTGGTAAAGGTAGCCCACATATTACAGTGAACTTTCCACATATCATAGCAGTATTATGTGATTTGCTTACTTTAAAACCAGGTGCAAATATTCCATCCTTAGAAATGAGTGATTTTATTCCAGTATAAACTATTTTTATATGCACTGCAGATATCCAGTTTCTTTTAGTCCTCCTTATCAATAATTTTTTAAAAGGTGTCACGAAACATTTAGCCACTTCATTATCAGCAGACACTTTTTCAACCTTACCTCTATGCCTAAATCTGAAACATGTACATCAGACACTAGTTTCACTTTCAAATCCATGTTAGCCAGTTATTCCTTGTTCATTTCAAAAGCATTTTCACAAATCAATGTGTCATTAATCTTTTGTCCTTGCCTACACCTGCACGAAACACGTGCAAACTGCTGTGTCTAAATCCTGTTTTCCTGCCATTTTCATTTTTTTCTGTGCAACTTTCCTTCTTCATCACCACTAACACTCTCAGGCTTCGTAATGGTGTCATTGTTCTTTTTAACATTGTGAAGTGTTGCATTTTTCATTGTATATTTCCAAGCTAAGCTTCAAGCACTGGTACCTTACTTGAACAGTTTTATTACTTTAACAGTATCAGAAACATTAAGAACAATGCATTTACATTTAGTCATCATTGCAAATGGCTCAACAATATGGAAGGAAGATTAGAGTTTAAAGTCCTGTCATTAGAGGTGGAGCTCAAGTTTGGATTATGAAAGGCTGCAGAAGGAAATTGGTCACACCTTTTTCAAAGGAACCATACCAGCATTTGCCTGGAAAAATTTAGGGAAATTATGACAAATCTAAATCCTGGTTGCAGCATAGGGGTTTGAACTGTCGTCTTCATAAGTGCAAGTCCAGTGTGCCACCTTTGTTAGTAGTGCAAAAACATGAAAGGTTCAGATGACAACACACAACGTCGACAATGATTGTTAGCAGGAGAGGAAAAGCACTGGCCCCAGCAGCCCAGAACCAGCAGAGCTTCTACATGACAAGTGCACAAATTTGAATTTGCCAACCAATATTTTTAGTTAACCAATATTTTGATTGATTGTTATTCAGATAATCAATGCCCTCTGTAGCATACTCGTTATGGCATTCAAGAGTATTCAGTATGCCACTGGAAAGAGATGCAGAGTGGAAAAGTTATAGATGCAAATGAAACAAAGAATATGTAGAAGAAACTATTGAGGATGTTTAACATCTTTGGTACAATGATGTACATGCAAACTGTAATACCAGTAAAAATAATCCATGTGAGTGGAAATTTGAAGGATCTGTAGAACAGCAACAAATGAAAAGGATTGCAAAGAGATAGCATATAGTGTCCTTTCTTGTAAGACCAGAGAAGTAAGTGTAGCACCAAGCTGAGTTAACAAAATAGTCATCAAATGAAATGGAACAAAGAAAACAAGTGCCACTATATATTTTCTAAGTCAAAGAAAATAAATGTATGAGTAAGTACATTTGGAGCCAAATTAACAATTTTTTGAAAGTGGAGTTGTCATTCAATGACTCTTCAGTTTATACAGAGTACACTGTTATAACAAGAATTTATTTACAGAATCAGTGGAAAAAGATGGTTATACACTGCAATGAGCAGATACTGAACAGTGTAATTTGACCATTGCATTAGCTGATAATCTTTTCCACATTTATTTATTTATTTATCCGTGGAGCAATAAATATTGTATGGATGTCGTCAGTTTATAACACATGAGCACACATTTACATTTACAATGAAACAGGTTTCTCATATTCTGTGTAGTTTTTATAACTAGTCACACACATTTATAATTACATAATATTTTGGTGATAATGTCATATGTTGCTAATAATCTACATCTATGTTAAATATTCTTTTACAGTATAACAACTTTTACTTACTAAGAAGGTTTTAAGCCTTTGTCTGAAAGTGAGGGGCTCATTTATTTCTTTAATTTCCTGTGGTAATTTGTTATACAGTTTTATCCCATTATAAAATATACTTTTTTGCATCTATGTTCTGAAAGATATACTCACAAGAAACAGTTAGAATGCCTAGCTTTCTAAATAATTCTAGACAGTGGGCCCTGTTGTTTCTGTTTGTTATTATCCTTAAGGCTCTTTTTTGTACTCTGAACACAGTTTGTATGTTACTGGCACTTGTTCCCCAAAACATGATCCCATAGCTGAGGACTGAGTGTAGATATCCGTAATATGTTATTTTAAGACAGGTATTATTGCATACCGGTGCAAGGATTCTAAGAGCATAGCATGCTGTGGATAATTTCTTCGCCAAAATGTTGACATGGTTTGTCCATTTCAATTGCCTGTCTACATTCATCCCTAAGAATTTAGTACTTGTTACACATTCTAATTCATTATTATTAACTTTTATTCTAGTGGCATTGTGTTTTTTGTTCAATTGGAAGTTAATATAGTTAGTTTTCTTTACATTTAGGGTTACTTTATTTTTTAATGACCAGTTGTGGACATCATTGAGAGCCTCGTTTGCTCTTTCTGACAGTTGTGTTGGATTTTCACCCATTATTATTATGTTGCTGTCATCAGCAAAAAGTATTTTTTCACCATGTCTGATACTTTGTGGGAAGTCGTTAATGTATTTAAGAAACAATATTGGGCCTAATACACTTCCCTGTGGGATGCCTATATTCGCATGTTCTGGGTCAGACAGAACAAGGAAATTGTTTGAAACTTGTGATGTCTCAACTCGTTGAACTCTGTTTTCCAAGTATGATTTGAACCACTTTTTTGTCACACCTCTTATTCCTATTTGTCCTAATTTATGAAGTTAGATTTTGTGGTCAACTGTATCAAAGGCCTTTGACAAGTCTAAAAAGATACCATTTACATTTTCACCTTTGTCCAGTGCTTCTAAAATTACTTTAGTGAACTGTGCTATTGCAGATTGTGTGCCTTTCCCGGGCCTAAAACCAAATTGGTAATTGGAAAGAAGGTTATATTTAATCAGGTAATTTAGCAGTCTCTTTTTGACTAGTATTTCTATTATTTTAGAAATGATAGACAGTACAGAAATCGGCCTGTAGTTCTCTACATTTTCCACATCTCAGTTTTTAAGGATAGGTATAACTTTTGCTTGTTTTAGGTACTCCGGAAAGTATCCAGATTAGAAAGATTCATTATGTCTGTTAATAGGCCCTTTATGGAGTCTATACATTCTTCAATTATGCAGACTGGGATTTCATCAAGTCCTACTGAAGTTTTATTTTTTAGTTGGTGTACTACTAGTGCCACTTCCCTTTCTGTAGTTAGCAAGAGCACCATTGAGTTTGTTGGCTGGTTCCGAATAGGTAAATCATACGTATCTGGAAATTTCTGCTGTAATTTTTTTTTTTTGCAATAATACTGAAATATGAGTTTACAAAATCAGCTAATTTTTTAGGGTTACCTACTGGTACATCTTTGTTTTTAATATGTGAATTGAGGTCCTTTTTAGCAGAGTTAGATGTTTCCTGTTTGACAATGTTCCAGGCTGCTTTGCTCAGTTTCAGCCTCAAGTAATATTTTGTCATTTGAAAGTTTTTTTTGCGGCTAGCAACACCTTTCTGTATATTTTTCTGTACTTTTTGTAGAATTGCAGAACTTCTGGGTTAGATTGATTATTTTTTATGGAGTTGAGATATCTAAGAGTTTCTGAAGACTTTTTGATACCTGTAGTCACCTATTGATTTCTCTTTGTAGTTTTAATTTGATAAAGAGTTTTGGGAAACATCTCTTCAAATCTGAGTTTAAAAATTGACATGAACTGGACCAAACTATATTGTCTAATAGCTCTTTCTATGTTGACTGCAGCAGGCTGCAGCTACACTGCTGGTATGTATGCCATTGCATTGACTTCCACTGTGCAGAAACCACAAACTACTAAAGATGTCAATGGCCATTGCTGGTGTACTGAATCATAAAAGGGATTACTCTCCGATGAATCTTCCTACAATCCATCCTGTAGTGGTGACAGCATACAAGACACATGCAATTACAGTGATTGGTCTGACAGTTTTCTTTAGTGGACATGTGTCAATTATGATGATCTAGGGTTTCATTGTATACAATGGGGGGATTTTTAGAGTAAGGTAGAGCTCTTCTTTTAGGTAACTATACACTTTAGTTAGACAAAACCTGGCCACTAATGATGAATGTGCTCAACTTTTTCCGAGACAGGTAACTATCATTCTCTGGCTTTCATGTTTGTTTGACACACACAGCCCATTAAACATGTCTGACATATGGTTACTGAGTAACATAATTAACACACTACTCCTGTAACCAATTTTTGGTGTTTTATAGACTTACATAGAAAATACTTGAAAGGAAATGCGCCAGGGACATTTGCAGGATTTCTGATTTCATGCAACATGTTTACAGGTTAGCATCTTCTTTAAGTAGAATCCACGTGAGAAAGAGTATGCTTCTGTATATAGAAGTATGGACCAAATCAATTCTGAAAGATATGCTACCCAACAGCAACTATGATTCACAAACCATAGTAGTAGCATTATCATGTTTATCTTCCAAAATTAGACTGCTGCCAACTAAGCCCACTCCATCATTGTTCAATTGGAGCACTGTTAGATGCAACTTGAATAGAAGGTCACTGGTTAGACAGTTAACTTTATTAAAAATATGAACAACATACTTTTTTCTGTGCCACTCACATTTGAGTACTTGTCAGAACAGAAGTATTAGAATATATTTCTTTGTGCTCCAAGGCAAGAGGTGCACAATTTCAACTGTCCTGCTAACGTTATGAAATGGTCTTCAGCTTGCTGAGGGCACATGTCAACTTGAGCTGTTATGACTAAGATAGTCAAATATGTACAAGGTATTTTTAATTTCTCTAGTATCAAGTTTATCACAGTGATTAAATTGTGCAGTGAGAAAACTATTAATGTGTTACTTACAACACAGATATGGATATCACTGAAACACAAGTAAGCTATCAGAAATAAATTATGTTCCATTAAATTTGTGTGAGTAGTTAATCAGCTGCATTTCCCAAAAGTGCTTACTCTGGATATGAAAATAGCACAGCCTCCCCTAAGGAAGGATGAAGTGCTGTTTTATGTGCTACAAAACCAACATCAAAATGTGATTTATATTTTTATTGTGACCATCATGAT
The DNA here is from genome assembly GCF_023864345.2 of Schistocerca serialis cubense. Lineage (NCBI taxonomy): Eukaryota > Metazoa > Arthropoda > Insecta > Orthoptera > Acrididae > Schistocerca > Schistocerca serialis. The sequence goes on from NC_064639.1 coordinate 538,874,837, forward strand.
GATGATACAATAGCAGCAGATAACAGAGGACTGCTAAGCATATCAAGATATCTTTCAAAAAGCCAGCACATAGATAAGGGTAGATCACTGTTGCTTGACTATTGCCTCTACAGTCATCATGAGCTCTCTTAATCCTTTTTTTATTTTATTTTTTTTCCCTTTTATGTGATGGTAAAAAACAGCATTTGTTGTTGGAAGAAACTTTTATCACACAAATTTAGATGATTTTTAGAATGATAATAACTGATCTTATATTCCCTCTGCATCTTAATTTGTAGAAAGCTTTTATAGTACGAGTTAGATATCATTCACATAAAGGTGAGAGGGGACAGAAAGTAATGAAACAAGGGAGTACACCAAAGCAATATTCCTATTTCATATCACTGCTGATATGACTTAAATGCTCATAAAAACTTCACTTTTCACTTGTAGAATTTATTCATGTCTTTTCATACTGAATACTGTATAATACAGCTTTTTTTTTTAGTAAATCAGGTAAACAGCATGTACCACAACTACTCATTAATATTTATGGTAATAAATGTGGCTGTTTGCTGTAACTGTATGTACAAAACAATACAAAAATCTCTAACAATGCAGTCATGGAATAACTTTTGCATGTAAATTAAAATTCATATTGTAATTTCTTATTTTCTCGCTTCAAGGTGAATACAAACTATTAGATGTTGAAATCACTGAACAATATGAAAACTATGCTCTATAAACAAGAAATTTTGTCAAATCAGGACTTTTTCCTGAATAAAAGTGTCTAGATTGGACATAATAATGATAAAGTATGTGGCTAAACAAATTATTTTTAATGCTTTTACAAATACTGTGATATTTGCCAGTCAAAATAATTAGAAGTCTCCTTGAATACATGACTTATTAACTGAATGAAAATCACCTTTCACTTATTAATAGTTTAGATTGTACTGAAGTTACCAAAACCCACAGCAGTCTGAAATGTTCAGCTGTCTAGCAGCATATTCAGCAGTCTAGATAGCAGCTTTGGAGCACAGTAAGGCTGATTGTCCTTCCCCACACGGCACCAGTGAACACACCATACACTCTCCTAGACGCAAATAGAAACAATAAAAATCGGTGTACACTACACAAGAATATGGAAAATGTTTCACAGTTACAGCAAAAATTTGAGTCTTTTGGTTGAATGCCACACTACAAATGATAGTTTCTTCCCTGACATTTACATAACTTTCAGTTTTGGCAAGGCTTTGTGTATATGGGACAAATGACAGTAACAGCTTAAACTAAGACACCTTTAACTGGCTGAATAAGATGTTTCACAGTTTGGAAACAGTGATACCACTTGTAGTGTGACTGTCTAAAATTATGGAACTGAAATTCTCTTGAATATTTCATTATTATTGTTATGGGCTCATTTATTTACAGCACACAGCTCATGCGATAAGAAATAGTAATTTATGAAAAACATCAGCTGTTAATTGATGGTGTTCCATATCCTGGATGAGTAACCTAACCACAAGGAAACAAAGAAGCTGATTAAAGAATGACACCACACAATGACCAATGGAGGAGAAAGCCGTTATGGTATCAATAAAATGAAGGCTACTCATCTGAACAACAAAATAATCTGTGTGTTTTAATTTCTAGCTGAAAATAAGGGGTTTTTCTGTCTGGAGTAACAGTTTGACTCATATGGAATTCTAGTAAAAATGTGTGCAGTAATTTATAAGAGTTACAGTTGAAGCAAGTGACAAATTTTGTGTAACATGTAAACATAAACACAAAAATTTTTTTTTTTTTTGTGTTTCACATAATTTAATTGCTCCAAGTAACAAAATACATCCAGTGAGTAAAACAATCTTTAAGTTTGTATGAAGTCTTCATATATATCAACTGACCTGAGTCAGTCTCATGGATGGATAAAGGTAGCACCTATTCAATGCGGCAAAAAGCCAAAAATGAGCACATTAACATCCAGTAAAAGACTGTGGTTTAAATCAACCTTAAAGTCATTTACCATGTTATTTACAATAGAAGTACTGAGAAACTTTTGAGCCAAGTTGTTCTCCAGAACCAACATCACCTGCCTCCGTAATGACTTATCCTCCTCTACATACTTCAGTCCATCCTAGATTATTCACGGTAAGGCAGAGGCAGAGGGAAAGGGGGGGGGGGGAGAGAGAGAGAGAGAGAGAGAGAGAGAGAGAGAGAGAGAGAGAGAGAGAGAGAGAGAGAGAGAGAGAGAGAGAGAGAATAAACCAAACAAGCCAAAAATCTGCAGATAAATATAAATGGAAGTTGGTGACATATAGTAAATGAAAAAACCGCAGCTATCCAAGGAAATGAAAACAAATTTTTAATAATTGGTGACTCACTATTGAGAAATATCACTGTCACCAAATGCAAAATCAATGTGTGACCTGGAATTAGAATGCAACAACTAGGCAAGCATTTTAAAATGATGGTAACTCAAAACAAGTGTGTACAGGACTTGATCCTGAGCCGTCAGAATTACAAGGCAATTTTGTACATGCTGGAGAAAATTTGTTAAGAATCAGTACTGAAGAAGAATTTGCAAATGAAACAAAGAACATAGTTCGTGTGGCAGGAAGTGTCTGAGGGATCCATGCTCATACTCAGCGGAATTTTAAAAAGATCAGCTGATTTATTGATCATTTCATCTACAGCTGCTCAATGTGCAAGAGATATTTGGATTTTTTTGTTAATATTAACAGTTTTACATATAATATACCTTTGTACATAATAACACACATTAATATATCAATTAATGATGAATACTTAAATAAATGTTGTTACGCTATATGCAGAGAGATAAAATACAAATGTTGTTCTGAGTGAGACTACATTGGGTAAACACACAAAAAATTAGTTTTGTAGATATTCATTTATTGTGTAAAAGCAGTGATCAACCAAGTACGTCTTCGGTTTAGATTTGAAGTGACCAATGTTTTGTATGTGTTTAATGGTATCTGGTAAGGCATTGTATAGTTTGATTCTAGGATGGATAAGTCTGTTTTGAAATAACTTTGTGTTGGCGCTTTGAACATGTACATCTAATTTTTGTCTCATATCATAGCTGTGTATTGTGCGATTTTGAGTGATGAGTGGTCTTTTTGTATGTAAGTTTTGCTTTAAATACATTATATTTTCAAGTATATATATATATACATACATACACACACACACACATATACATATACACACACATATATATATATATATATATATATATATATACATACATACATACATATATACACATATATACATATACACACACACACATATACATATACACACACACACACATATATACATACACACACACACACACACACATATATACATACACACACACACACACACACATATATATATACACACACACACACACACACACACATATATATATACACACACACACACACACACACACATATATATATACACACACACACACACACACATATACATATACACACACACACACACACACATATACATATACACACACATACATATATATATACACATACATACATATATATATACACATACATACATATATATATACACATACATACATATATATATACACATACATACATATATATATACACATACATACATATATATATATATACACATACATACATACATACATATATACACATACATACATATATATATATATACACATACATACATACATACATATATACACATACATACATATATATATATATACACATACATACATACATACATATATACACATACATACATACATACATATATACACATACATACATATATACACATACATACATACATACATACATACATATATACACATACATACATACATACATACATACATATATACACATACATACATACATACATACATACATATATACACATACATACATACATACATACATATATACACATACATACATATATACACATACATACATACATATATACACATACATACATACATACATACACATACATACATACATACATACACATACATATATATATACATACATACATACATACATACATACATACATACACATACATATATATATACATACATACATACATACATACATACATACATACATACATACATACATACATACATACATACATACATATACATATATATACATACATATACATACATACATACATATATACATACATATATACATACATATATACATACATACATACATATATACATACATATACATACATATATATACATACATACATACATACATACATATATGTATATATATACATATACATATATATATATATATATATATATATATATATATATATATATATATATATATATATATATATATATACAAGGAAGTGGCAGGATCATCCCTTTTTTGAAACAATGGTCTACACGATTTGCGATTATCTACCCTTTCCATTATTCTTATAATTTTTTTTTAATGTCAGTGAGTGACAAATGTATTCCAAAAATAAACTGTGCTTTCGAAGAGAAGGATATCATCTGGGGGATATCTTCATAGATCCAAACAAATTTCTGTGTGAAAACTGCCTAAAGAAGGATGACATAAATTTAAACAGACTGGGATCTGTAATTCTCAGTGGAATGTTTACAAATGTATGTAAAATAATTAGAAATAAGAGAAACTAAAATGACATGAGGGAGAGGGAAAGACTACGAGACCTGACAATTAAGAGAAACAATGAAACAGAACATGGAAAAAACCACAAAAAAGAACCAGGGCACTCAAATATAAAATAATCCACCAGAACATTCATTCATGAAAAAAAAGGGTAACCCAATTAGAAATAATACTAAATGAAGAACCCCAGATATTCCAGCTCTAACAAAACATGGACTAAACCAGCATGAAATTTTAGATCTTATCATCACAGGTTATAATGTAATGGGTCGCTCATGCAGAAAGAATAGTACTAGTGGGCAAGCTGAAATACTAACAAATAATACGGTAAACAGAAACAGTATAAACAGTCTTCACTTATTAAAAAATGTAATACTGTAGTAGTAACAGGCCAAAAAATATATTTAACTAGTTCCTCACTGTGCAGCATACACATCTGCAGATTGCCAAATGAGTGGATAAACATTTGTCTTCAGTCCTGAGACTGGTTTGATGCAGCTCTCCATGCTACTCTATCCCGTGCAAGCTTCTTCATCTCCCAGTACTTACTGCAACCTACATCCTTCCAAATCTGCTTAGTGTATTTATGTCTTGGTCCCCTTTATGATTTTTACCCTCCACGCTGACCTCCAATGCCGTATTTGCGATCCCTTGATGCCTCAGAACATGTCCTACCAACTGGTCCCTTCTTCTTGTCAAGTTGTGCCACAAACTCCTCTTCTCCCCAATTCTATTCAATACTTCCTCATTAGTTATGTGATCTACCCATCTAATCTTCAGCATTCTTCTGTAGCACCACATTTCGAAAGCTTCTATTATCTTCTTGTCCAAACTATTTATCGTCCATGTTTCACTTCCATACATGGCTACACTCCATACAAATACTTTCAGAAAAGACTTCCTGACACTTAAATCTATACTCGATGTTAACAAATTTCTCTTCTTCAGACACACTTTCCTTGCCATTGCCAGTCTACATTTTATATCCTCTCTACTTCGACCATCATCAGTTATTTTGCTCCCCAAATAGCAAAACTCCTTTACTACCTTAAGTGTCTCATTTCCTAATCTAATTCCTTCAGCATCACCTGACTTAATTCGACTGCATTCCATTATCCTCATTTTGCTTTTGTTGATGTTCATCGTACATCCTCCGTTCACGATACTGTCCATTCCGTTCAACTGCTCTTCCAAGTCCTTTGCTGTCTCTGACAGAATTACAATGTCATCGGCAAACCTCAAAGTTTTTATTTCTCCTCCCTGGATTTTAATACCTACTCCGAATTTTTCTTTTGTTTCCTTTACTGCTTGCTCAATATACAGATTGAATAACATCGGGGAGAGGCTACAACCCTGTCTCACTCCCTTCCCAACCACTGCTACCCTTTCATGTCCCTCGACTCTTATAGCTGCCATCTGCTTTGTGTACAAATTGTAAATAGCCTTTCACTCCCTTATTTTACCCCTGACACCTTCAGAATTTGAAAGAGTATTCCAGTCAACATTGTCAAAAGCTTTCTCTATGTCTACAAATGCTAGAAATGTAGGTTTGCCTTCCCTTAATCTAAGATAAGTCGTAGGGTCAGTATTGCCTCACGTGTTCCAACATTTCTGCGGAATCCAAACTGATCTTCGCCGAGGTCTGCTTCTACCCATTTCATCTTGATCTACCTCCTCTTCCATTTCGATAATATTGTCCTCAAGTACATCGCCCTTGTATAGACCCTCTATATACTCCTTGCACCTTTCTGCTTTCCCTTCTTTGCTTAGAACTGGGTTTCCATCTGAGCTCTTGATATTCATACAAGTGGTTCTCTTCTCTCCAAAGGTCTCTTTAATTTTCCTGTAGGCAGTATCTATCTTACCCCTAGTGAGATAAGCCTCTACATCTTTACATTTGTCCTCTAGCCATCCCTGCTTAGCCAATTTGCACTTCCTGTCGGTCTCATTTTTGAGACTTTTGTATTCCCTTTTGCCTACTTTATTTGTTGCGTTTTTATATTTTCTCCTTTAATCAATTAAATTCAATATTTCTTCTGTTACGCAAGGATTTCTGCTAGCCCTTGTCTTTATACCTACTTGATCCTCTGCTGCCTTCACTACTTCATCCCTCAAAGCTACCCATTCTTCTTCTACTATATTTATTTCCCACATTCCTGTCAATTGTTCCCTTATGCTCTCCCTGAAACTCTGTACAACCTCTGGTTTAGTCAGTTTATCCAGGTCCCATCTCCTTAAATTCCCACCTTTTTGTGGTTTCTTCAGTTCACAACCAATAGATTGTGGCTGGAGTGCACATCTGCCCCTGGAAGTGTCTTACAATTTAAAACCGGGTTTCTAAATCTCTGTCTTACCATTATATAATCTATCTGATATCTTCTAGTATCTCCAGGATTCTTCCATGTATACAACCTTCTTTTATGATTCTTTAACGAAGTGTTCACTATGATTAAGTTATGCTGTGTGCAAAATTCTACCAGACGGCTTCCTCTTTCATTACTCTCCCCCAATCCATATTCACCCACTATGTTTCCTTCTCTCCCTTTTCCTACTCTCAAATTCCAGTCATCCATGACTATTAAATTATCGTCTCCCATCACTTCCTGAATAATTCCTTTTATCTCATCATTCATTTCATCAATTTCTTCATCATCTGCAGAGCTAGTTGGCATATAAACTTGTACTACTGTAGTAGGCATGGGCTTCGTGTCTATCTTGGCCACAATAATGCATTCACTATGCTGTTGGTAATAGCTTACCTGCACTCCTATTTTTTTATTCATTATTAAATCTACTCCTGCATGACCCCTATTTGATTTTGTATTTGTAACCCTGTATTCGCCTGACCAAAAGTCTTGTTCCTCCTGCCACTGAACTTCACTAATTTCCACTATACCTAACTTCAACCTATCCATTTCCCTTTTTAAATTTTCTAACCTAGCTATCCGATTAAGGGATCTGACATTTGACGCTCCGGTCCATAGAACGCCAGTTTTCTTTCTCCTGATAACTACGTCCTCTTGAGTAGTTCCCGCCCGGAGATCCGAATGGGGGACTATTTTACCTCCAGAATATTTTACCCGAGAGGACTCCATCATTTAACCATACAGTTAAGCTGTATGCCCTCGGGAAAAATTTTCTCAGACCATGATGCAATCAAAATATGCTTAATTCGTGTAACTAAAAAAGAAGAGAGACAAAAAATGGGGAAAATGAATCCTTAATGAACAAAACAGCCCTTAGTCTTACATTTCATGAAAATTGATGGGAAATACTACAACAAGATTCTTCAGAAGATCATAAAATGACTCATTTTATAAACTCCTTTTCCTGCTACCATAATATAACATGCCCACGAGAAAAGAAATAACAAAACTACCAATAAAAACAAAAAATGGATAACAAAAGGTATTTGTGTCTTCAGGAACCAGATGAAGTCGTTGCATATGCCAAAGTACTACAAGCAGCCAGACAGACAGATGAAAAAACTTATTTAAGAAGTGCTGATAATAGGAGCAAGGCTTGTTGGTTTATTAAAATTTTAATTGTGTACAAGCTCACAGGAACATAACAAAACCTTGTTTATGATCAGCATAGAAAGTAAAGCAGAACTGATCATTTTGTTACAAACCTACGGCAATGTTTTCAGTGACAGAAAAAGAACCAATACAGGTAATGAAAATACCTAAAAAACAAATAGAATCATGTGAATTGATGGACTATTATCTACAGATATTAAATAGAGTATGCAGGAACTCAAGAACCCTATTACACAACTAACGAAGATTTTATTCCTGAGAGGCCTTTTTTTCCTAATTGCTCTAAGACAGCATTGATAAAATTGGTGCATGAAAAAGGGCAATGAATATTAACCTGAAAATTACAGACTTTTGGCTCTTCTGCCCATTATATAAAAAGTATTTGAATGAGCTTATGCAGAGAGAACTCATTGCATTTCTGGCGAAATATGAATTAATCAACAAGAACTAGTGTGACTTCCAGAAAAACAACTGCACCACAGAAGCAGTCTTAAGAGTCATATTCAACTCTGACTCTAAAAGTAAATGCCTAGGAGTATTTATAGCTCTAACAAAGGCATTTGATTGTATAGGCCACAAAATTAGAAGATATATTAGGAGTCTATGGTGTACGAAGGAATGCAGGAGGCTGTATCTCATCATACCTGACAGACAGAAGACAATATACAGAAACCACAAAAACAACAAGAGAACAAAATATGATTTGAAGTTAGAACTTTACACTTCTCTGTGCCATAGATATCAATTCTTGGCTCATTATTGTTCATTTGATACGCAAATCACATCCAAAACATAATTATGGCAAAATAGTTACTTAAGCAGGTGACAACTACTGTTAAATAAAGACACAGAAAACCTAGAAATAAAAGCGAACTTAGAAGTAAGTAATGCCTTGCAAAGGTTTACTGAATTAAATTTGTGTAAGAGCATTACTAGAACACTGTCTAAAGGTTAAATTTAAAAAAATCTTCACAGTGAAGACAACATTTTCATAAATGAGTACTTAGTAAAACATTCCAAATACACTACATTCCTTGGAGTAACAACCAATGAAAGAAAATAAGACTAGAGCCTACTCTTGAAAGAACTAACCAGGCAAGAAATATACCTCTCATAGAACTGAAAAATTCTTTAACTCTCCTATATCATAATGTTCAGGGCTTAACCAGTAAGCTGCAAATATATGAGCTAGAGGTCCTTTTGGATGGTTCATTGAAGGAGATTTGTATCTTTTGTGTAACTGAACACTGGCTCCAAGAAATACAAAAATGTGCAGTTGGGATTTCAGACTTCCAGCTGATCAACAGCTTTTGCAGTGAAACATACAGAGGGGGTGGAATATGTATATCTGTAAGAACAGGTATTAAATCAGAGAAAATTAGGTTTCAAAATGTCTGCAGTATTGAAAAAGATTTGTAATATTGTTTATGTGAACTACCAGACAGTTTAATTATATGTATATATAGGTCCCCATCTGGCAGTTTTTAATTTTGCTCTGGAAATTTGGAAAATCTTCTCAACTCTCTAAATAGTCAGTCAAAATACATAATTGTGCTTTGGGATTTCAATGCTAATTTCAAGGACAACTGTAAAAAAGTGCAGGAACTGGTTAATCTACTAAAAGTATAATATGTGGACATGTGTGTAGAAGATGCCACCAGATACAGCAGCAAAAGTGAAAGTACGGGTCTTTAATGTTAAAAAATGTAAACTGGGACATGGAAAGCAATAGTTCCACAGATATAAAATTCAAAAAGTTCTTGTCAAATCATAAATACTGCTATGATATTACATTCCCTCTGAAGAGAATGAAAATAAACAAAATGTCAAATTCATGGATAACAAGTTAAATCAACAAGTCATCAAAGTCTTTGAATGCTATGTAAGTGTGCAAAGCAAAATACTATCTTGAAACCATATGTGAAGTGTTACAGGAAAAAGTACAGGGAAGCTATAGTTGTTGCAAAAAAGAACCACAATGATTCATATATCACAAAGGGTAATGAAATCTATATGGGAAGTTATTAATAATCATACAGGCAAACATGAAAATGTAAGTAATAAAATCACCATAAAACGCAAATGAAATTGTTGATGATCCATTTACAATAGCTAATATATTTAATGATAATTATATTAATGTAGCCCAAAACATGATCACCACTAAATATAATCCAAAGACGAAGGTGGTAACTCCAATAAATGAAGGGACAATGTACCTACATCCTATAACACCAGAGAAGTACAAACGGCTATCAGCAAATGAAAGAGTAAAATGACCTGCAGATTTGATGGTATCCCTGACAAAATTATTATATATAGTACCGATAATGTCTCTAACTTAAGCAGTTAACAGTAATACCAATTTATAGAAGTGGTGACTGGTTTGACATTAAAAATATCAGGCCACTATCATTATTATCTGTAATTTTGAAAATAATCGAAATAATAATGTATGGCAGATTGCTACACTTCCTAAACAAAAACAAAATTCTTGTAAATGCACAGAATGGTTTCAGAAAAGGCAAATCTACACAAACGGCACTCTTCAATTTCCTAGAACTTGTTTACAAAGCTATTGAGGACAAAGAACTGACCTGTGGGTTGTTTCTGGACCTTTCCAAAGTGTTTGATCTTATAAATCATGATCTACTACTGTTCAAACTGTATAATTATGGTGTCTGTGGTATTTCCTACGAGTGGTTCAAGTCATATTTAACTTATAGGAAACAATGAGTTCAAATTTCTCAGGATGGAAATGCGTACCATTCTGCATATAAAATAGTTAATTATGGGGTGCCCCAGGGCTCAGTATTGGGACCACTGTTGCTATTGATTTTTATTAACGACCTACCACAACAGTTTTCAACAGCTGATACCATATTATTTGCTGATGATACCACCTTCATTATAAAAGAGAAGAATGATTATGAGATGCAGCAAAAAAAACAAAGCAGCAGCAGTGGCAGAAAATGGTTTAAAGGTAACTGTCTAGTTGACAATGACGAGAGAACTGTATGGATGAACTTCAACCATATAAGGAACAAAAATAGGACCAATGTAAAATTCGCATTATTGAATAGCCAAATACAACAAAATAATCACATAACATTTTTAGGACTATGGGGTAGCTGAGCATCTAAGATGCGAAAAACAAGTAGAAATGCTTAACAAAAAATTAAGAAAGTACTGTTAGATATTAAGAATGCTTAAAGATTGCTGCAATACTGAAACAGTATTAAGTGCTTATTACACATACATGCATAGTCTACTGAAGTATGGGATAGTGTTCTGGGGTAGTGCTTGTTTTTCGAAGCAGTTTAAGCTCCAAAAGAAAGCAGTAAGATTAATAAGTGATGCTGCTTAGAGAGCACCATGTGGAGGTATCTTTAAGGAATTAAAAATGATGACTTTACCATCTATATTTATATTTGAAAGCATCTGCTTCATTAATAACCATCAAGTTTCAGCTTTGAACAGTGAGATCAACAATTATCAGACAAGGAACAGGGATGACTATCAGAGATGTGCACAGAAAAAACAGTGCATCAGGACAGTGCTGTTTACAGACCAAAAATTCTGTACAGTGCACTGCCAGATAGCACAAAAAATACCGAACATGAATACATTCAAAAAAGAACTAAAAAATCTACTAATAAACAACAGCTTCTACAGCATTAATGAATACCTGGAATTTTGCTCAAATCTGTAGGTCTGTTTCATAATTCTCTAAACAAAAATTCATAATTAACAACCATTCGTAGATAAAACAAAACTTCTTTTATCAATGTATACATCTAATTATGCACCTAGCTTTTGTGCCGTATGTTACTATGCCTAGTTAACTAAAGTACTGATATTTAATAGTTTTAGTAAAACAACCAAGGGGTTCCACTAGCTTTTATTCTATCTGTATGCAGGTATAAATATAATAGAGGTAAACATTCCACGTGGGAAAAATATATCTAAAAATACAGATGATGTGACTTACCGAACGAAAGTGCTGGCAGGTCGATAGACACACAAACATAAACATACACATACACATGAAATTCAAGCTTTCGCAACAAACTGTTGCCTCATCAGGAAAGAGGGAAGGAGAGGGAAAGACGAAACCATTGATGCCACTTCCTTATACACAAATATTCCGCATGTCCAGGGCCTCGCTGCGATGGAGCACTTCCTTTCACGCCGATCACCTGCCACCCTACCAAAAACCTCTTTCCTCATTACCTTAGCCAGCTTCATCCTGACCCACAACTTCTTCACTTTCGAAGGCCAGACATACCAACAATTAAAGGGAACAGCCATGGGCACCAGGATGGCCCCCTCGTATGCCAACCTATTCATGGGTTGCTTAGAGGAAGCCTTCTTGGTTACCCAGGCCTCCCAACCCAAAGTTTGGTACAGATTTATTGATGACATCTTCATGATCTGGACTCACAGTGAAGAACTACTCCAGAATTTCCTCTCCAACCTCAACTCCTTTGGTTCCATCAGATTCACCTGGTCCTACTCCAAATCCCATGCCACTTTCCTTGACATTGACCTCCACCTGTCCAATGGCCAACTTCACACGTCTGTCCTTATCAAACCCACCAACAAGCAACAGTACCTCCATTATGACAGCTGCCACCCATTCCACATCAAACGGTCCCTTCCCTACAGTCTAGGTCTTCATGGAAAACGAATCTGCTCCAGTCCAGAATCCCTGAACCATTACACGAACAACCTGAAAACAGCTTTCGCATCCCACAACTACCCTCCCAACCTGGTACAGAAGCAAATAACCAGAGCCACTTCCTCATCTCCTCAAACCCAGAACCTCCCACAGAAGAACCCCAAAAGTGCCCCACTTGTGACAGGATACTTTCCGGGACTGGATCAGACTCTGAATGTGGCTCTCCAGCAGGGATACGACTTCCTCAAATCCTGCCCTGAAAGGAGATCCATCCTTCATGAAATCCTCCCCACTCCACCAAGAGTGTCTTTCCGCCATCCACCTAACCTTTGTAACCTGTTAGTTCATCCCTACGAAATCCCCAAACCACCTTCCCTACCCCCTGGCTCCTACCATTGTAACCGCCCCCGTTGTAAAACCTGTCCCATGCACCCTCCCACCACCACCTACTCCAGTCCTGTAACCCGGAAGGTGTACACGATCAAAGGCAGAGCCACGTGTGAAAGCACCCACGTGATTTACCAACTGACCTGCCTACACTGTGAAGCTTTCTATGTGGGAATGACCAGCAACAAACTGTCCATTCGCATGAATGGACACAGGCAGACAGTGTTTGTTGGTAATGAGGATCACCATGTGGCTACACATGCCTTGGTGCATGGCCAGCACATCTTGGCACAGTGTTACACCGTCCGGGTTATCTGGATTACTTCCCACTAACACCAACCTGTCAGAACTCCGGAGATGGGAACTTGCCCTTCAGTATATCCTCTCTTCTCGTTATCCGCCAGGCCTCAATCTCCGCTAATTTCAACTTGCCGCCGCTCATACCTCACCTGTCTTTCAACAACATCTTTGCCTCTGTACTTCCGCCTCGACTGACATCTCTGCCCAAGCTCTTTGCCTTTACAATGTCTGCGTGTGTGTGTGTGTGTGTGTGTGTGTGTGTGTGTGTGTGTGTGTGTGTGTGTGTGTGCGAGAGAGAGAGAGAGAGAGAGAGAGAGAGAGAGAGAGAGAGAGAGAGAGAGAGAGAGAGAACCTGTCGTTTTTTTCCCCCTAAGGTAAGTCTTTCCGCTCCCGGGATTCGAATGACTCCGAATGACTCCAAAACCCACATCCTTTCGTCTTTCCCTCTCCTTCCCTCTTTCCTGATGAGGCAACAGTTTGTTGCGAAAGCTTGAATTTCATGTGTATGTTTGTGTGTCTATCAACCTGCCAGCACTTTCGTTCGGTAAGTCACATCATCTGTGTTTTTAGATGTATGCAGGTATATAATTTTATAATCTAATTAAGCAGAATATTTTTTTTATTATAAAGATGTGTGGATAAAAATGATAAAAGTTTGTACATGATGTAAATATGTAATATTTTATACTGTTCTGTACTTTGACAAGTCCAATATCATGAATTTGATAATACAGGTACTAAATAAATAGATAAACACATTGAATAAATAAGTGGAAAATCAGCTCAAACCTATATGTATCTCTCAAACTCAGCTAGTAGAAAGACACAAATTATATGAAAATGATACACTATGCACTAATCCAGTTGACATTAAGCTACGATATAGTTTTATGGGGAGGTGCCTCCAAACCAAACATTAATAGAATATTCAAATCACATATACCTATACAAACTTCTGTGTTTGACAAAACTCAGGTATGCTCCTGATACTCAACATAACAACACAACCATCACACAAGAAAGTGGAACCTCTCCCATGAGCCGATTCACAACACAATGGAATACAAAACAGTGCCATCATATGCAGGAACAAATGCCCTAGAAAAACTCTTTGAACTTTAAAAACTTTACATAAAATCTCTCAAAATTTACTTGACAGAAAACTGTTCCTATAGAATTAATGAGTTTCTGTGCACTACAGTTAAATTGTAGGACAAGTTTCAATACAATCACTGTATAAAAAAAGGAAAGTCACTTATGTGTACAGGTACAAATAGTATAAATTATGTAAACAATGATTTTAATTCACCATGAAATAGGCCTAAAATAATATTGCAAAAATCATAATTTGCTAAATGGTTAGTAAGCAATATACACTTATCAATGCATGTATTATAGTTTTTCCTGATCCACACAATGTATTTTGTCTATGGATCTAATAAATAAATGTATATTATATAATGTCAAGATCAACTGTGAGAGTATAATATGATTTGCATTCTATTATCTTAACATCTATACCAGAATGCTAGCCCATTTTATCGGCACAATGTGCATGTTTTTCAAGTTCAGTTTGAAACTGTTCAAGCCACAAAGCTTCCTGAACAGCAGATATCATCAAATTGCTTGTTTATGCACTAGAAGATATCTTAAAATGTATTTCAAATAAGTAAATATTGGTTTCCAAAACAACTGCAGTGTTAACTTAATGTTGCAGATCAGGTCTTTTCAAGTAGCAGGAGAGTGGGACATGTGAGTGGAATTAGATGAGAGACTACCCAAGAAAGCCTGAACTAAAACATGAAAGGAAGGAGAGACATGGGTCATCTAAGTAAATGAGAGAAAGTTTGTGGATATGGAACAGGCATATGCCCAATCTCTGTGTGTAAGACTATGCGGACAACACTATCTTATCTGCAGAAGGTTTGTCTTTTCTTTTAGCAGTTTATCAAACTTTGCATTCACTTCAAGTCAACAATCTATGTTCCATTGATGCATTTCTTTCAGTCAAAATTAGGCACACCCGTTATATTACTATAGATTACATTCATACAAATACACTGCCTTCTTTTGTCAATATCTTTCATTCAAAATTTTTGTTCTTTTATAGTTCTAGTTTATTTGAAGATGCTGATGGCTATCAAAAGTTAATATATTATCTATTGACATATGAGACATATGAGAAATCCCCCCTACGAACCATGGACGTTGCCGTTAGTAGGTAGGCTTGCATGCCTCAACGATACAGGTAGCTGTACCGTAGGTGCAACCACAATGGAGGGGTATCTGTTGAGAGGCCAGACAAACGTGTGGTTCCCGAACAGGGGCAGCAGTCTTTTCAGTAGTTGCAGGTGCAACAGTCTGAATGATTGCCTGATCTGGCCCTGTAACACTAACCAAAATGGCCTTGCTGTTTTGGTACTGCGAACAGCTGAAAACAAGGTGAAACTACAGCCATAATTTTTCCCGAGTGTATGCAGCTTTACTGTATGTTTTAATGATGATGGCGTCCTCTTGGGTAAAATATTCTGGAGGTAAAATAGTCCCCCATAAGGATCTCCGGGCAGGGACTACTCAAGAGGACATCGTTATCTGGAGAAAGAAAACTGGTGTTCTACGGATCGGAGCGTGGAATGTCAGGCCAACTAGCTCTGCAGATGATGAAGAAGTTGTTGAAATGTATGATGAGATAAAAGGAATTATTCAGGTAGTGAAGGGAGGTCAAAGTTTTAAGAGTCATGGGTGACTGGAATTCGACAGTAGGAATAGGAAGAGAAGGAAACGTAATAGGTGAATATCGATTGGGGGTAAGAAATGACAGATGAAGCCGCCTGGAACAATTTTGCACAGAGCATAACTTAATCATAGCTAACACTTGGTTCAAGAATCATGAAAGAAGGTTGTATGCATGGAAGAACCCCGGAGATACTTAAAGGTTTCAGATAGATTATATAATGGTACGACAGATTTAGGAACCAGATTTTAAATTTTAAGACATTTCCAGGGGCAGATGTGGACTCTGACCACAATCTATTGGTTATGAACTGTAGATTAAAAATGAAGAAACTGCAAAAAGGTGGGAATTTAAGGAGATGGGACCTGGATAAACTGAAAGAACCAGAGGTTGTACAAGGTTTCAGGGAGAGCGTAAGGGAACAATTGACAGGAATGGGGGAAGGAAATACAGTAGAAGAAGAATGGGTAGCTTTGAGGAATGAAATAGTGAAGGCAGCAGAGGATCAAGTAGGTAAAAAGATTAGGGCTAGTAGAAATCTTTGGGTAGCAGAAGAGATACTAAATTTAATTGATGAAAGGAGAAAATACAAAAATGCAGCAAGTGAAGCAGGCAAAAAGGAATACAAACGTTTCAAAAATGTGATCGACAGGAAGTGCAAAATGGCTAAGCAGGGATGGCTAGAGGACAAATGTAAGGATGTAGAGGCTGATCTCATGATGGGTAAGATAGATACTGCCTACAGGAAAATTAAAGAGACCTTTGGAGAAAAGAGAATCACTTGCAAGAATATCAAGAGCTCAGATGGAAACCCAGTTCTAAGCAAAGAAGGGAAAGCAGAAAGGTGGAAGTAGTATATAGAGGATCTATACAGGGGCGATGCTCTTGAGGCCAATATTATGGAAATGGAAGGAGGAGGTAGATGAAGATGAAATGGGAAATAATATACTGTGTGAAGAGTTTGACCGAGCACTGAAAGACCTGAGTCGAAACACAGCCCCGGGAGTAGACAACATTCCATTAGAACTACTGACAGCCTTGGGAGAGTCAGTCCTGGCAAAACTCTACCATCTGGTGAGCAAGATGTATGAGACAGGCAAAATTCCCTCAGACTTCAAGAAGAATATAATAATTCCAATCCCAAAGAAAGCAGGTGTTGACAGATGTGAAAATTACCGAACTATCAGTTTAATAAGTCACAGCTGCAAAATACTAACGCGAATTCTTTACAGACGAATGGAAAAACTGGTAGAAGCTGACCTCAGCGAAGATCAGTTTGGATTCTGTAGAAATGTTGGAACTCTTGAGGCAATACTGACCCTACGACTTATCTTAGAAGAAAGATGAAGGAAAGGCAAACCTACATTTCTAGCATTTGTAGACTTAGAGAAAGCTTTTGACAATGTTGACTGGAATATTAGCTTTCAAATTCTGAAGGTGGCAGGGGTAAAACACAGGGAGCAAAAGGCTATTTACAATTTGTACAGAAACCAGATCACAGTTATAAGGGTGGAGGGGCATGAAAGGGAAGCAGTGGTTGAGAAGGGAGTGAGACAGGGTTGTAGCCTCTCCCCGATGTTATTCAATCTGTATATTGAGCAAGCAGTAAAGGAAACAAAAGAAAAATTCGGAGTGGCTATTGAAGTCCATGGAGAAGAAATAAAAACTTTGAGGTTCGCCGATGGCATTGTAATTCTGTCAGAGACAGCAAAGGACTTGGAAGAGCAGTTGAATGGAATGGACAGTGTCGTGAAAGGAGGATGTAAGATGAACATCAACAAAAGCAAAACAAGGATAATGGAATGTAGTCAAATTAAATCAGGTGATGCTGAGGGAACTAGATTAGGAAATGAGACACTTAAGGTAGCAAAGGAGTTTTGCTATTTGGGGAGCAAAATAACTGATGATGGTCGAAGTAGAGAGGATATAAAATGTAGACTGGCAATGGCAAGGAAAGCGTTTCTGAAGAAGAGAAATTTGTTAACATCGAGTATAGATGTACGTGTCAGGAAGTCGTTTCTGAAAGTATTTGTATGGAGTGTAGCCATGTATGGATGTGAAACAATGACGATAAATAGTTTGGACAAGAAGAGAATAGAAGCTTTCGAATGTGGTGCTACAGAAGAATGCTGAAGATTAGATGGGTAGACCACATAACTAATGAGGAGGTATTGAATAGAATTGGGGATAAGAGGAATTTGTGGCAGAACTTGACTAGAAGAAGGGATCGGTTGGTACGACATATTCTGAGGCATGAAGGGATCACCAATTTAGTACTGGAGGGCAGCGTGGAAGGTAAAAATCGTAGAGGGAGACCAAGAGATGAATAAACTAAGCAGATTCAGAAGGATGTCGGCTGCAGTAGGTACTGGTAGATGATGAGGCTTGCACAGGACAGAGTAGCATGGAGAGCTGCATCAAACTAGTCTCAGAATTGAAGACAACAACAACAACAAATGAGAAATAACATTACTGATTTGTTGCCATAGCAACAGATTCAAGGAAGGATTCTTGACCTTTTGAGTCCTATCTCAAAACAGTCTAATATTCAACTTCAGATTCCACTGTTGGTGAACTTTCATCAGGTCATACAGGACCTAGCATAACAGAATACTTTGCTGTCTTGAGTGCATCTCTGACTGTGGTATACAGATTGAGCCAGGAGGAAAGGTACAGTATGTGCTCTGAAGGATGGCAGTATTAGTGATTCTGAACAAAACATGTCATATGAATATATGCCTTGTTCTTACAGTTTCTGAGGAAACTGATGAAAACAATGGGGAACAGGACAAATGCAGGAGATGATAAATGAAACATTGTTATCTAATGTTTTGTTTACTTATGTACATTTCCCCACAAACATTGTTTGTTCAAAAAGACCATGAACTGCAATACTGGCAGAATTAAAGCTGTGAGGATGGGGCGTGAGTCTTGCTTGGGTAGCTCAGTTGGTAGAGCACTTGCCCGCGAAAGGCAAAGGTCCCGAGTTCAAGTCTTGGTCCAGCACACAGTTTCAATCCGCCGGGGAGTTTCATATGAGCACACACACTGCTGTAGAGTGAAAACTTCATTCTCTAACTGCAGTACATTTTGCACCTTTTGTAGACAGCTACTGTGTTGCTGGTCTGCCAGTTTGTATGGTCCTCTACTTGAGCACATGCATGTAAAACGTGAGCAAGTAGTTCCATGTAGTAGGGAATGTTCTGGCTGTTGTTTCCATTGAAATGTCAGTAAGTGGAGCAACATGTTCCATTAATGAATAAATACTATGTTCTAAATAAAAACTGTCCAAAACCACAGAAAGAAAATTTCAGTGCTGCAGGAAATTGCTCAGAAGCAACTATTGACTAAAACAGTGCCAGAGAAAACTCATTACTGCCATGTACCTTTAAACATAAAAATCATGTTAATGCAACATTTGAAAATGTGGAACACAAAACAGAAAAACAAACAGTGAAGAAAAAAGAAATCTACATATTATTGATGAGTCATGGTAGGGAATTAGCTAAATCATGTCTGATATCCAGTCAGAATATGAAGTCATTGGAATTTTGAAGCCTGGACCTCTTTTGTAAGAAGTGTTAAAAACTGTGAAACCACAGAAAAAAAAGGTGTGAACTGTGCAGTAATCAGTGGAGGAAATGATGTGTACAAAAGCCAGAGTAGCCATGCAGTAAAAGCACTGCTGGAATAGCTAGGAAAAATTTCACAAGACAAGGTATTTGTTGTAAGCATTCCACACAGACATGACTTAACTGAAAACTCTTGTGTAAATAAAGAAATCTTCACAACAAACAGAAAATTCAGGAATATTTGTAGCAATTTTGTGCACATAACTTTCATTGCAGCAACCAGTTGTGTCAGGAGCATTTTACCAGACATGCACTGCACAGAAACCAGCTAGGCAAAGAAGTGCTTGCCAAAAAAAAACCTCTACGTCACAAAAACTGTAGGAGTGGACACCCACAAAAGAATTGCACTACCTGCAATAGGTTCACTGCCAATGGCAAATGAAAAGAAGAATGGACTAACAGCACATGAGGGAGAAACTCACTGGCGACACCTTATGAAGAAATGACATCAGCACCAGCAAGTGAAGCTTCACTGTCACTAGTGGCATTATCGGTACCAGCATTAGAAAGTGAAGCAGCTGTAGCAGAACCATCACAACCCATAAAAAAAAACTTTCACCAGCAACAGTAGCTGCAGTGCCAACAGGAGGAGGGAGGGGAATTGCACTTAAAGAAGCCGTATCAAGTGTTATGGTAAGTGGAAAACAGTGTCGTCTCTTCTTCCAAATGCAGCAAGATGAAGCCCATAATGTAAGTAGTAAAAAAGATTCTATAGCTTCTCACCAGGTGGTTTAGTTTGAAGGGAATACCAGTTTCGAGATTAAAGTTTGCTGCCTGAACATTCAAGGAATGAAAGAAAGAATTTTTTGTGAAAACTTTTGACCCAGATAATAAATTTGATATTTCTTGTTTGAGTGAACATTGGGCTACTGAGGGTGAACTTACAGTTGTTAAATTTGGTAACTATAATATAGTAAATAGTTACGGTACAAAACTGCATATAAGAGGTGGTGTAGCAATTTGTATTAACCAGTCACTCAGTTGCTCCATTAATAGGTTGGATCTAGAGTACTTTTGTGACAAACATAATTTTGAAGCTACTGGTAGCATCATTGATAGTTTTAAGTTAGGAATAATATCTTTGTACAATCCACCTAAGGGTACCACCAGTGTATTTCTGGAGAAATAGACATGCTGTGGCATTTGCATTTAGAGAGCCATAATGGTAGCATCATGACATTCTAATAGGTGGAGACCTGAATTCAGATTTTGATGTAATGATACACAAACATAGTGTCATTGAGCTGAAAAACCTAAGAAAGTGCAATTTACACTTTATCAATAATAGACCCACGAGGGATGAAGCACGTCTTGACAACATTTTTGTCAGTTTTTAAACTACAGAAGTATCATGTGATGTGATGGTATTTACATTCTTGGACCATGATTCTGTACCTCTAAATTGCAAAACTAGATTGTTTGCTGGTAAGAGTAATATTGCAAGGCCTATCCCAAAAATTGTAATTACCAGACCTGTCACAAATGATAAAATTGTCAGCTTTCTTAAGTCCCTTGCAGACAGACTGGTTTGGCCAATATAGCTTATGTAATGGTTTGTCAGCAAAACTAACGTGGCAAGAACTTTAAAGCATTCCCATAAGGAAATGCAAATAATTGTCGAAGGCCACAAATAAACAAAATCTGTAGTATACTGAAGACCTAACGAATCTGAAAAACCAAGTTAAGCTGTTGGACAATGTATATAAAAGTCTGAAGACTGACCATGCCAAATCAGTCTACCTCAAAGAAATGAGTACAAAAAAGCCATTGTGAATGCCAAAAAGGCACACTATTTCAGCAGTACTGAGTATTCCACAAACAAGTGCAAATCTGCATGAAAACTAATAAATAGTATTGCTAAAAATAAAAGAAACAAAATTACTATAAGCACCCAGTTATTAAACCAGCTGAGGAAGTAGGAAATTTTATTCTTGAACCTGATATCAGTTCATTAGAGATTCTTGCAAAAACTGTTTGCAAACCACTGGCTAACACACACTTCTGCTTTCTCTGACGTCTCTCCTAGTCTCATCCTAAGAATAGTAAACAGGTGAAACCATCAGACAGTGTAGATTTATATAACATCTTGTAACTTACTAAAGAAAGTACTGTATTTTGTATCCCTTAACATATTGTACAAACAAGCGCATAGCTGAGTGATATTTTCCTGGTGAGCTAGAAGTGTCTTGGGTAGTTCAAATACATAAAAAAGGAGATACTGAGTTACCGTCAAGTTACAGGCCAATTTCTATACTTCAGCTTTTTCCAAAGTACTCAAACATGTAATTTACCAACAATTATATGTTTACTTTGAAAATCTAGGAATAATTAGTGAATCACAGAAAAGTTTTCAGAAAAAAATTGATGCTATAGACTCTGTAGTCAAATTCATACATCAAGTGTTTGAGGATAACAGCTTTCCTCAAGCCACTTTGACTGTGTAGGATGCACACCGCTTCTGGAAAAAATTGAATTCTACAGCATTGAAAGTAACAGCCTTAAATTACTAAAATCTTATCTGCAGTAGCACAGGCAACTTGTCTGTGTTGGCAAAGGAATTTTGAGAATGGAACACGTTCAGGTAGGTGTTCCCAAGTATCCAGTTGGGCCCTTTTTTGTTCCTAATAATGATCAATGATGTGTCATCATTTATAAAGTCTAGTACAGTTCTATATGCAGATAAAACTTTTCTTCATTGTAGGAATGATCTCAGCAACCTTAAAAGTTGTTGCAAAGACAAAGGACCAAGCTTCCAACTGGTTCAAAGCAAATGGCTTCTTATTTAATGACAACAAAACACAGTCTGAAAGACAAGCTTTTGTCAGATGATCCTAGTTACATTAAAATCTTAGGAGTATATTTAGACGATAAATTATCTTGGGATTGACACATACAATAAATTCGCTGTAAGCTATCAAGAGCAACTTATCTGTTAAGGCGACTTATGGATTGTGTACCTGAAAAGTATGTTAGAATATCCTTTTTTTCTTCCAAAGCATACTAACATATGATATTTTATGGAGGAACTCTAGTTGTGTGCAGGACTTCTAATATTGCCTGCAGAAAAAAGCTATTAGGGTAATTACTGGTTGTTCTTATTAGGCACACTAAACCACACACTATGTTTTAACTTTTACACAAAAGAAGTTACCAGAAGCAAAACAGAGGAAACAGATTAATTTGTACCCTATACCACAGGCTGCAATATCACTTAACAGTTATCGACTCATGGGGGCACAATTTATTTAATAAAATTCCATAATCTGTACGAGATTTAGCTGTACAAGCCTTCAAACAAATACTGTATGACTGGCTAGTTATCCACTCATTCTACAACATAAATGACTATTAAACTGTAATATAATATTGTATCACTAATAACAATCCTGTTGTTTCTTTTAAATTATCAATTTTATTGCATAGTATGTGTGATGTTGTCTATTGCTATAATGGCTGAATGACAATAAAAAAATAAAATAATTACATCACCACATCATCCACATCATCATCATCATCATCATCCACATCATCATCCACATCATCATCATCCACATCATCATCATCCACATCATCATCATCCACATCATCATCATCCACATCATCATCATCCACATCATCATCATCCACATCATCATCATCCACATCATCATCATCCACATCATCATCATCCACATCATCATCATCCACATCATCATCATCCACATCATCATCATCCACATCATCATCATCCACATCATCATCATCCACATCATCATCATCCACATCATCATCATCCACATCATCATCATCCACATCATCATCATCCACATCATCATCATCCACATCATCATCATCCACATCATCATCATCCACATCATCATCATCCACATCATCATCATCCACATCATCATCATCCACATCATCATCATCCACATCATCATCATCCACATCATCATCATCCACATCATCATCATCCACATCATCATCATCCACATCATCATCATCCACATCATCATCATCCACATCATCATCATCCACATCATCATCATCCACATCATCACCATCCACATCATCACCATCCACATCATCACCATCCACATCATCACCATCCACATCATCACCATCCACATCATCATCATCCACATCATCATCATCCACATCATCATCATCCACATCATCATCATCCACATCATCATCATCCACATCATCATCATCCACATCATCATCATCCACATCATCATCATCCACATCATCATCATCCACATCATCATCATCCACATCATCATCATCCACATCATCATCATCCACATCATCATCATCCACATCATCATCATCCACATCATCATCATCCACATCATCATCATCCACATCATCATCATCCACATCATCATCATCCACATCATCATCATCCACATCATCATCATCCACATCATCATCATCCACATCATCATCATCCACATCATCATCATCCACATCATCATCATCCACATCATCATCATCCACATCATCATCATCCACATCATCATCATCCACATCATCATCATCCACATCATCATCATCCACATCATCATCATCCACATCATCATCATCCACATCATCATCATCCACATCATCATCATCCACATCATCATCATCCACATCATCATCATCCACATCATCATCATCCACATCATCATCATCCACATCATCATCATCCACATCATCATCATCCACATCATCATCATCCACATCATCATCATCCACATCATCATCATCCACATCATCATCATCCACATCATCATCATCCACATCATCATCATCCACATCATCATCATCCACATCATCATCATCCACATCATCATCATCCACATCATCATCATCCACATCATCATCATCCACATCATCATCATCCACATCATCATCATCCACATCATCATCATCCACATCATCATCATCCACATCATCATCATCCACATCATCATCATCCACATCATCATCATCCACATCATCATCATCCACATCATCATCATCCACATCATCATCATCCACATCATCATCATCCACATCATCATCATCCACATCATCATCATCCACATCATCATCATCCACATCATCATCATCCACATCATCATCATCCACATCATCATCATCCACATCATCATCATCCACATCATCATCATCCACATCATCATCATCCACATCATCATCATCCACATCATCATCATCCACATCATCATCATCCACATCATCATCATCCACATCATCATCATCCACATCATCATCATCCACATCATCATCATCCACATCATCATCATCCACATCATCATCATCCACATCATCATCATCCACATCATCATCATCCACATCATCATCATCCACATCATCATCATCCACATCATCATCATCCACATCATCATCATCCACATCATCATCATCCACATCATCATCATCCACATCATCATCATCCACATCATCATCATCCACATCATCATCATCCACATCATCATCATCCACATCATCATCATCCACATCATCATCATCCACATCATCATCATCCACATCATCATCATCCACATCATCATCATCCACATCATCATCATCCACATCATCATCATCCACATCATCATCATCCACATCATCATCATCCACATCATCATCCACATCATCATCCACATCATCATCCACATCATCATCCACATCATCATCCACATCATCATCCACATCATCATCCACATCATCATCCACATCAAGACTGATACCATGAAAGACCTATCAGAACCCTACTTCTGGAAGCAGTGGGCCCAATATGTCACTGTATATGTGGCCAAAAATGTCTGGTTTCACAAAAATGACCTATGGCCAGTAATGACAACACAATGTAGGTAAATGTAGGTTTGGTCAAATTTGCATGTGACTGCTGGTGTGGAAGTACATGCAACCCGTGATTTTGAAAGAGTTGAATGTAGGATATGGTTAAGAAAAAGTCGTATGTTCTTTTGACGTTCATTATTCAAAATCTCCGATACTAACATCCTCCAAGTCACATACCATTCCTCCCGACACCATATAAATTTCAGTGTCAGTCATCTCATGCATCTTTCAGATCCTTCTCTAGGTTGTATTAAGCAGCCAAGGCACAGAGGTAATAATGTGAAGCGTACCTTACTATTAGTGAGTGGACATAATGCTTGCCAGCACTTTTTCACAGAAAACATCCTTTAACCACATAGCTTGCCTTGTGCCATGCTCTTTCTCCCTTTCCATTGGTCTTCTCCATTTATTTTTCTCCAAGGAGTCACATTCTTCAATCGTGATTCTCCCACAGATCATCATCAGATGATAAAACTTCAACAGTTTAAAGCTCATTCAGACATGAAAGTAGACAAAGTAAATCAATCATCCTCTTCTTTCTCCCCGTACTTAATAGCCTATTTTCATGGGTATCAGTTGTATCTCATGCCAGAATATGTGTTTCTATTCTCTCCTCAGGTACGTATGACTCATTATCACCACCCTACTGACACATCATTACTCACTCAGGCTCATGATAGAAGTGTCATTGTAATTCGTGGGGTTATGGAATGTCTCGATATCTTATTTAATTTCTTCAGGTGAATCAGTGTTACTTGTCGATGTACAACTAAGTATATTTTATCACAGTTTTGTACATTTTCTAAAAGTACCATGTTTCTATTCTTAATGGTGTTGTCCAAGTCAAGATCAGGTAGGCAGTATGCTTTGGCATGTTTACAACAGCCTATAAAAACTAGTTCATTGGACTGAGTCCCACCTCTAGTATTTTTCCCCCCGAGAATAAAGCCTTAACATTCAAGTCAAAAAGTTCCCATTTTTGATCAATCTAGTTTAATGACTGACAACACCTACAAAGAGGCCCTTGTTCCTTTGGCAGGTAAATTATTATTTATTTTTGTTACAGCCATCTATGGGATACATTTACACAACTTCCCTCACTTGCTAAATTTCTCTTTCCTCTTCTTTCGCCAGTACTACTCTATCCGTTGGCTCACTCATGCGTGTTCTTCTGCCGAGAATACTCTGTTCTTCCTCAAAGAAATCCTTCACCTCTGCAAACTTTTTCCTAATCTGGCTGTTCACAATTTCTCTCTGTCATAATTCCACATTTTTTCTAGATCCAAGTGCATTTCTTTCACTCATGGAACTTGGGTCTTCCTGTTCTCTTGGAATACAAGAATCTTGTTAGCAAGCCTCTGATTCCATTCTTTTAATATGTCCATAGAAAGACAGTCTTCTTTTCTTCATTGTGGTGGTGATATTTTCAAATCATTGATAAAGTTCTTGGGTAAATTATTGATAATCTAGGCTATAACTTCCAACCAGAACCGTTAGGTAAACTAGCACCAAACAACACACACTTAATGTGCAATATTTAGTTTTTTTTTCCAGTGCAATAAGATAAACTGACTGTTACTACAATATTTATTCTGTAATTTTAAACCACAGAAAAAACAAGTAGCGGAGACAATGATCAGTGCCAAATAGCACTAATAAAATGAATCTATGGCTATATGAATCATCCAGCCCAAACTCCACTAAATCCAGAGCCAAAACCAATGACAGAACAGTGTTGTTAAACTTGACACAAAAATCCTCAGCTCCACGGAAGTTTCATCCTAAAAAAAAGCCCTCACCCCTCATTTTCAACTCTACACCCAAAGTTAACCTCATTGCACTAATGAAAGACGTACTCTCCTCCCAATCCCTGCAATAAAAGAATTTCTTTGCCACAAATTCTTTGAACCAAAGCCAGCCTAATCCAAAAATTAACTGTAACCCTCCCTGTTCATGCCACCATCAAACTGTGGTCCACCATGCCCTGGTCAACTTCCAGGAATTCCTTACCTCCAGTTGGGCCTCACCCCACTTACTATACTAAATAATTTCCACCCCCTCCATCCTATCACTGCTTCTCAGTTCAAATCCAGATCCTCACCCTCATTGTGCTCTTCTCTGTCAGTGCACAAACTGGTTTTTCCCCCACCTCTGCTTCTTTATTGCTCCCCCCCCACCACATACCTTTTCCCCCACCCATACCCTGGTATCCCTCTCCCTTCCCCCACCCCACTCCACTCCAGATTGCTGCTTGCACCTGACATGACATTACTGCATTGTGGCCAAAGTGGCTGGAGATAGCAGTTATGTGTGCATGAAATATGCTCAGGCTCAAGATTGATGTGTCACTGTCATTTGTGAAACTACACAATGTCTGTATGTCCCTCACATCATCTCCTGGCTTTTTCCGTTTAATTTCTTCAGGTGAGTAGTGTGTGGATATGTAACTAAGTATATTTTATCACAGTTTTCTGCAAGTCCTAAAAGTACCATGTTTGTACTCTTAATGATGATGTCCAGATCAGGAGTGTGTGTGTGTGTGTGTGTGTGTGTGTGTGTGTGTGTGTGTGTGTGTCACATCAATATCCCACCATGGATTGAGTGGATTGCCACAGATTCAGTTTATGCACACTCTTTGCCACTGATCAAGGGCTCTGGCAATTTTGTTTTCTGTAGCGTACTGTAGCTTCAGTTGGCTCACTCTGAAGATGACGAAGAGATATGGCTGGAATATGAGGGAGAACAAAGTTTATGCAGCTGCATTCCCAAAATTTAATGACTGAACTCTGCAGAGGAGAGTACAAAGTATTTGTCTGGAATGCAATACTGTTTTTGTTCAATAAAGCACTCAAATGTTCATTCCAATGTTTTTTATTATTATCACAGTGAATGATATTTATCTTTATCATTTCATTCTTCACTACACATTTGTAATTTTTGTTACATCACTCCTTAACATTGTCTGCAGGAATTTTTTTTTTTTTTTTTGGGGGGGGGGTTTAAGGGCGCTCAACAACTGAGGTCATTAGCGCCCAGTCACAACTGGTGGAGCACATAGAATCTAGTAAAACTCAAGGGAGGGCGGGGGGGGGGGGGGGGGGGGGGGGGGGGGAGACACCAGAAAGTTCTTACAAAGATGCAGATAAAATAAGTGAAAGAGTTAGATGTCTTTGGATAAGCCAGTCAAAGTAATAAAACGAAGAACACGAGCAGCTGCTCCAGCGTCATCAGCTAAAATATCCTGTAAAGTAGATGGCAGAGACAGGACAACACGAGTGACTAAAACGGGGACACGACAATAAAACATGGCGCACTGTTAGTACATGACCACAAGGGCAATGCAGGGCTGGGTCACCGGAGAGCAGGTAGCGGTGGCTAAACCGGCAATGCCCAATCCGCAACCTGGTCAGAAGGACCTCTTCTCGCCGAGATGGTCGGGAGGAGGTTGTCCAAGCAGTTGGGAATGGTTTTACTTCCCGGAGCTTGTTTCCTTGAAGTGAGGACCAAGCAGCCCACCACAACGACACAAGCCTCTTACAAACAACCCCACTAACATCAGGTGACGGGACACAATGGGAGGCGGGCCGAGGCAGGAGGACTGCAACCTTGGCTGCAGCATCAGCAGCCTCATTCCCAGGCACTCCTACATGGCCGGGAACCCACAGAAAGCTGACAGGAGAATGGAGGGACTGCTGGATCCGTTGCACCAAGGGATGGACCGGATAAGGAGCTCCAAGGCTCTGAAGAGCACTGAGTGAATCAGAGCAGAGTACATACGATGAATGGCGGTGGTGGCGGGCATACTGAACAGCCTGATGGAAAGCAAAAAGCTCGGCCGTAAAGCTGGAACATTGGTCGAGGAGCCGGTATTTAAAGGTGACGGCCCCGACGACAAAGGCACAGCCGACACCATTGTCAGTTTTGGAGCCATCAGTGTAAATAAAGGTGTGACTGGCAAGTCACACATGAAGTTCGACAAACCGTGAGCAATACACTGCAGCCGGAGTACCCTCCTGCGGGAGCGAGCTGAGGTCGAGATAAATATGAACCGGAGCCTGGAGCCAAGGTGGAGTTGGGCTCTCACCCTCTCTGAAGGTGGTAGGGAGGGCAAAATCCAATTGTCGAAGCAGGCGACGAAAGCGGACTCCAGGGGGCAGCAGGGCAGACACATACAACCCATACTGACGGTCGAGAGAATTGGCGAAGGAGGACTGATAAGAGGGGCGGTTGGGCATTGACAACAGCCGGCAGGCATACCGACAAAGCAGTATGTCACGCCGGTAGGTCAGTGGTTATTCGGCAGCTTCAGCATAAAGACTCTTGACGGGACTAGTGTAGAAGGCTCCGGTCGCAAGACGTAACCCCCTATGGTGGATGGAGTTGAGACGGCGTAAGAGGGATGGCCGAGCAGACGAATAGACGAGGCTCCCATAATCCAGCTTCGATCGGACTATGGACCGATACAAGCGAAGCAGGACAGTGCGATCCGCTCCCCAAGATGAACCACTAAGAACTCTGAGGACATTAAGGGAACGTGTACAACGGGCAGCCAAATAAGAGACGTGCGGAGACCAACAAAGTTTCCTGTCCAGTGTGAGACCTAGAAACTTAGTTGTTTCCACGAATGGGAGAACAACGGGACCAAGATGTAAGGATGGCGGGAGGAACGCTTTATATCACCAAAAGTTGATGCAAACCGTCTTCTCTTCAGAGAACCGGAAGCCATTTGCCACACTCCACGAGGATAGTCTGTCGAGACAACGCTGAAGGCAGCGCTCCAGGAGGCATGTTCTCTGGGCACTGCAGTAGATCGCGAAGTCATCGACAAAAAGAGAGCCTGAGACATTAGGTGGAAAACAATCCATAATAGGATTGATCGCTATGGCAAAAAGGGCTACGCTCAAGATGAAGCCCTGAGGCACTCCGTTCTCCTGGAGGAAGACGTCTGACAAGGTGGAACCCACACGTACCCTAAACTTTCGGTCTGTTAAAAAGGAATCAATAAAAAGGGGCAGGCGACCGTGTAGACCCCAACTGCGCATAGTGCGGAGGATACCTCCTCTCCAACAGGTATCATAAGCCTTCTCCAAATCGAAGAAAACGGCTACCGTTTGGCGCTTTCGCAAAAAGTTGTCCATGACGAGTGTCGACAGAGTCACAAGGTGGTCAACAGCGGAGCGGCGGTGACGAAAACCGCATTGAACATTGGTAAGTAGCAGTCGCGTTTCAAGAATCCAAATTAACCGAGCATTAACCATGCGCTCCATCACCTTACAGACACAGCTTGTAAGACAAATGGGGCGGTAACTAGAAGGAAGGTGTCTATCCTTCCCGGGTTTGGGTATAGGAACAACGACAGCGTCACGCCAACGCATGGGGACTTGACCTTCGGTCCAGATGCAATTGTAGGTATGAAGAAGGAAGCTTTTGCCTGCCGGAGAAAGGTGTGCCAGCATCTGAACATGAATGGCATCTGGCTCCGGAGCAGAGGACCGGGACAGTGCAAGTGCACGTTCGAGTTCGAGTTCACGCATAGTAAAGGGGGCATTATAATTTTCCAGATTCAGCGAGTGGAAGGAAGGTCGCTGAGCCTCTTCTGCCTCTTTTCTGGGAAGGAAGGCAGGGTGGTAATGGGCAGAGCTTGAAACCTCCGTGAAAAAGCGGCCGAAGGCGTTTGAGACATCCACAGTATCAACAAGGATCTCAGTACCTGAAGTCAGGCCAGGTACCGAGGAGTGGGCCTTAATGCCCAACAGCTGGCGCAGGCCCCCCAGACGACAGAAGAGGGAGTAAAACTGTTAAAGGAGCTGGTGAAAGAGGCCCAACAAGCTTTTTTGCTGTCTTTGATGACTCTACGGCATTGCGCTCGGAGTCGTTTGTATCCAATACAATTCGCCAACGTAGGATGGCGGTGAAAGGTGCGTAAAGCACGTCGTCGAGCACAGATAGCGTCTCTACAAGCCTCATTCCACCAGGAGACGGAAACGCGATGTGAAGAAGTACAAGGAATGGAACGTTCGGCAGCATTGATGATAACAGCCGTGAGGTTTGCTAAAGGTAACACCGGGTTATTTGGTAACCGTGATAGCGTTACGGAGATGTTTAATAAACTCAAGTGGCAGACTCTGCAAGAGAGGCGCTCTGCATCGCGGTGTAGCTTGTTCGCCAGGTTTCGAGAGGGTGCGTTTCTGGATGAGGTATCGAATATATTGCTTCCCCCTACTTATACCTCCCGAGGAGATCACGAATGTAAAATTAGAGAGATTAGAGAGATTAGAGCACGCACGGAGGCTTTCAGACAGTCGTTCTTCCCGCGAACCATACGCGACTGGAACAGGAAAGGGAGGTAATGACAGTGGCACGTAAAGTGCCCTCCGCCACACACCGTTGGGTGGCTTCCGGAGTATCAATGTAGATGTAGATGTAGATGTAGATGTAGAGGTATTCGACCTGACTGTCACAACTGAGAAGATAGTGGTCTGGAAAGGTCGTCAGGGAGGAGTAAAGTCCCCAGTCAGCTTTCGGTATGTTCCAACTTGAAGGGCGTGGGGATGGGATGTGGTGCAGGAGATGAACGACACAGGGGAAGTGGTCGCTCGAATAGGTGTCAGAAAGGACATACCACTCGAACCGATGGGCAAGAGTGGTATAACAGATCGAGAGGTCCAAGTGGGAGTAGGTATGAGTAGAGTCCGAAAGGAAAGTCGGGGCGCCAGTATTGAGGCAGACAAGATTGAGATGGTTGAAGACATCTGCCAAGAGGGAGCCTCTCTGACAGGATGCAGGAGAGCCCCAAAGGGGATGATGGGCATTGAAGTCGCCAAACAATAAAAACGGCAGAGGAAGCTGAACAATCAGGTGCATCATGTCAGCCCAACTAACTGCGGATGACGATGGAGTGTAGATGGTACAAACAGAAAAAGTAAAGGCAGAAAGAGTAATACGGACAGCTATTGCATGGAGTGGGGTGGTCAATGGGATGGGATGGTAATAGACATCGTCCCGAATGAGCAACATGACCCCACCATGAGCTGGAATACCGTCCGCAGGGGTGAGGTCAGTCCGCTCCGAGGTATAGTGGGTAAAAGCAATACGGTCAGTTGGGCGCAACTTGGTTTCCTGGAGACCAAGGACGAGCGGACAGTGCAGGCGGAGGAGCAGTTGTAATTCCTCCCGATTAGATCGAATACCTCTGATGTTCCAATGTAACAAAGCCATCGCTAGTCAGAAAAAAGGGAGGAACAAAACGGGTGAAGAGCTGGTCA
The DNA here is from genome assembly GCF_023864345.2 of Schistocerca serialis cubense. Taxonomy (NCBI): domain Eukaryota; kingdom Metazoa; phylum Arthropoda; class Insecta; order Orthoptera; family Acrididae; genus Schistocerca; species Schistocerca serialis. The sequence goes on from NC_064639.1 coordinate 538,907,898, forward strand.
CCTCGACGGCCGCGGAGAGTCAGGTTTCGAGGGAACAATGCTACAACAGGCAGGAGGCGGATCCTGTTCCATTGAGTCGTCACCAGCTGCGGCCGCTTTCCCGGGTTGCGTAGGAGGAGCAGCATCATTCTCCGACGAGAGGCCAGCTGAGCGCCTGACATCAGAGCGTCCCAGCGAAACTGAGGACGGCCGGGAGCAGCGATTCGCGGATGGAGCGTCAGACGAAACGCGCTGGGTTGGAGAGGAGGATAAAGATTCTTCTTGGAGGCCTTCTTGGAAGTCCGATGAGGCACGGGGATGGTGGGCTGGACCCGAAGAAGGTCCTCACGCACGGGGTCCGTTTTGGAACGCCGGACCTCGGAAGCCGGGGTCCCGAATGTTTCCCCGATGGACGCCTGAGATGAGGATCGCTTCTCAGGCGGCGGAGGGGGAGGAGGAGGAGGAGGAGGAGGAGGAGGAGGAGGAGGAGGAGGAGGAGGAGGAGGAGGAGGAGGAGGGGGAGGAGGGGGAGGAGCAGGAAGGGTGGCCCCTGGGGCAGAGGGGGCAGGGTCCGCGAGGGAGGAGGATTTGGAAGGGAGGGATTTGGGAGGCGGAGGCATAGACCCCGGATGGGGTGAGGAGGTGGAGGGGGGACAGGATAGGGGTGACGATACTGTGGAAGGAGTGGACATGACTGAGGCAAACGAAGTTGTCAACGTCATGGGATGGAGGCGGTCATACTTCTTCCTGGCCTAAGAATAAATGACGATCCAAAGTTTTTAATTCATGAATCTTCTTCTCCTTCTGATATGCAGGGCACTCTAAAGATCTAGGTGAGTGGATACCAGGACAATTGATGCACCGAGGTGGTGGGGTGCATGTATGTTCCTCACGAAGAGGACGTCCACAATCACCACAAAGGGGCTCAGCCTCACACCGTGACGACATGTGCCCAAAGCGCAAACACCGAAAGCAGTGCATAGGAGGCAGGATGTAAGGTCGCATGCCGCACCGGTAGCACATCACCTTTACCTTTTCCAGGAGAACGCCCCCCTCGAAGGCGAGGATAAAGGCCCCGGTGTCGATGCGACGGTCTTTGGGTCCGCGCTGAACTCGCCGGATGAAATGCACGCCTCGGCGCTCCAGGTTGGCCCTGAGCTCTTCATCAGATTGCAGCAGGAGGTCCCAATTAAAAATAACCCCCTGCGTCCTATTCAGTGCCAGATGTGGGACAATGGACACTGGGATGTCCCCTAGTTGGTCGCACGCCTGGAGCGCAGCCGACTGTGTGGCGGATGCGGTCTTTATAAGAACGGACCCCGAACGCATTTTACTGAGAGCCTCGATTTCCCCGAAGATGTCCTCGATGTGCTGAACAAAGAAAATGGGCTTGGAGGTGGCGAACGTCCCCCCATCGGTCCGAGAACAGACTAAATAGCGGGGGAAGTACTTCGCCCCAAGCCGGTGGGCCTGTCCTTCCTCCCAAGGAGTGGCCAAGGGGGAAAGGGCAGGAGAACCAGAACCAGAGACAGTACCTTTCCTTTTAAAAGACACTGCCGCAGAGCAACCTGATACATGTTGACGTTTCACCTGCGAAACGTCCGCCCTGATACCACCCACTCCGACCAGGGGCTCTCCCCACGGGTGCCACCCAGCCTCAGCAAGGGCCACCTGGCAGGATGACTGTTGCCAGGAGTCCTGATGCCCCAAGGAGACGGGCATCTACTCCTTGGCCGACGTGGGGAGGGTGCAGCTCAGGTATCAGCAGTACGAGCCCTGTGTTTTCAGGGGACTACAACCTAGAGGGTACATGACGACCCCACCACAACGGGCTGGCTACCGTGCTGGATTTCGAGTGCCATGGAAAGTCCATCATGATCGTAGGTGCAGATGGGGACGCGCTACGGGCGGAACATGTGCCACCCATCAGGCGTTTAGGCCCAATTGGAGGAATAGTGGGTGTGGTTACAACGCCGTTACAATGCTGAGTGCCAAGGTCTTAGTGCACTGAGGACCAGTGATACACCACGTAAGGCGTCCTTCCCCAAAAGGCTCGTACTTCTGTAGAATTTTGAAAAAAGTAGGTCAAACCCCAAGGGGGACCATCACATGGAATGCCAAAATGGTTGAAACTCCTTTTAGTCGCCTCTTATGACAGGCAGGAATACTGGGGGGGGGGGGGGGGGGGGTCTGCAGGAGTGATCCCTTCTCCCCTCTGAAGCTCTTCAACCCAGAATATTGAATGTTAGTCTAGTTTGGTTTGTTTTGAGACATGTTATGCATGTTTCAAGTTCTTTGGTCCTTCCAGAAGCCAAGTTTATTCTATTGGTACAATCTGGTAGCTTATTTTATATCTTCCAAAGTCAGATGTCCCATGCACCAACGCCACAGGATAACAGCATTTAAATTATGGGCAGGCATTTGATTATCAATCACTTTTATGTGTGTGTTTAGTAAATAGAGCTTATTAATTTCAATGAACCCACACATTGCATGTTGTATGTCACAGCCATCATGCATAAAATTTAAACTGCAGCCTTTTTTAACCACTTAACTAAGTGACAATGTTAACAGGATGTTAGGTATGAGGGTAATCCCAGAAGTAAGGTGTTTTTATTTTTTTATTTTTTATTTTTTTTATTTTTTTTTATTTACATAGACCTTTTTATTTCTACAATGGTTTACATCAGTTTACAGCTTGAACATTTAACTGAATCACTTTCCAGCCAAATGATCTTTTAACCTAAGGAACAGGTGATAATCACTGGGCACCGAGTCAGGACTATAGGGTGGGTTGGTGATTATGTTCCACTGGAAATTGTCGCAGGAGAGCAACGGCTTGCCGAGCGATGTGTGGATGAGTGTGGTCATGGAGAATGTGTACGCTCTTGCTCAACATTCCTCTTCTCTGGTTCTGAATTGCCCATTTGAGTTTTTTCAGAGTCTCACAGTACCTGTCAGCATTAATTGTGGTCCCAGCGATTCAATTCTGATGACGAGGTGAAAGGAGAGGTTCGTATCTTTCTGAACAGCATGGTGGTGAGCTGGTATGACATGGGCATACAAAACTGCCACAGCGTCTACAAAAATGCATCACCAGAAATGGTGATTATGTCAAAAAATAGCTAAATGTTCAAACTGTAAACTGATGTAAACCATTGTCGAAATAAACAGGTCTATGTACTTATAAAAAAAATAGGAGGCCTTACTTTTGGGATTACCCTCGTATATGAAATGTATCTTTTGCTTGACTGTTTTGTTGCCATTTAGTATCATATTGACATTTTCTGTACTTTCTACAGGAAGTGACGTCTTGTTGACAATAGTGACAGCTTCTGGTGAGCTTCGTTCATCATACATCCAATCACAATCTGTCATGTGAACTGAGGCACTCAGTCAGCATACTGTATGTCTGAATTCATTGAATGTTAAGCTCTTAAACCTTCAGTGAATGTTTATTTTCCTCAGATTTACTTTTTGCCTTTTCTTCACTATGTGGCAATACATGGCAGGGTCATTGTATATGTTGCTCATTGGGTTTTGCATTTTTTGCTTATGCACCTATTTTCCCCTGAACAGACCTTTTCCTTATAAATAATTCTGAACTCTCCAGTCTTTGCATTTCCTTTTAAATCTTCATTTTTATTTGGTCTTCATTGATTCTTATTTCAGTATTTAAATTTCCATTATCATTATCTTGCTTTGTTTCAGGCAAATTGACCAGCATGATTCTTCCAATCCACTTTTCATTGACACAAAAATTCATATTTCCTCATTTGGGAATGATTCACACTATACTTTTACATAGTCTTCAACACATGTAGAAATTTCCCTAGTACAGATATTGAGGTTCTTCAGTAAGAACATGTCTGTGTAAGTCACTTTCATTCCAGATTCCTCCAATTTTTCTCACTCATCCTTAGTTTGGATGCATGTCATATATGCATTATCATTGGTCTTGCCTTGATTTCTCTCATCAAAATTTTAATATCACAAATACAGTCCTAAAGACACTCAAGTTCTAAATGACTTTGTACTGAAACGTGCAACTCTCACAGTTATCATATCTATCATTTTCCTCAGTACTGCACTGATTACAGTTGGAAACTGATACCTTGCATTAAATACAGGAGAAGCAAAGAGTAATACTTCACATACATAATAGCTAAAATTACATTGTCAACAGTAACTCACAAAACAACATGGAAACTTCTCACTTACTCTTAAATCACATATTTGGTATCTGCACCTGGAAACTACATCTGTATTCATGAAGGATATTCATGCAATTAATTACAATTAAACTGAATAATTAAACACACTGACAAGTTATGCAATTTAAAGGTTATATGCGAAACAGCCAGTGGATTGTGTATACTTTGAAGTCTCATGAACAACTGCAAGAGTGTGAAATGATTTGCATTCTAATATTTAACATGGGTATAGTATTCACAATAACCATGAACTATACTACAGTGTTACTATTGAAAGATTTTGATGCTTGTGCAGAGCCCCTAATGACAGTTTCTGCTCTAGAAACTAGGATAGATGGTGATCTGTGGCATCTCTGCACAACACTAGTGCACGCACAGTTTCAGTGTACATCATTCATTGTACATTGTTGAACATGAAACTCTGCAACAGATCACAATATGAGCATCTTATTCTGCCTATTCACCACCATGCATCAAGCTCCACTGGTGACCCATGGCAGTTGCACAATTTTTACAAACTCTGGAAACAAGAAACACTACCTTCCCACCAAAACTATGGACACTGTGACCAACAAGGATTATTGGGATCTTTCGCCAGCATTAATAGTGCTTCTAGTGGATTGCATATGGCAACAACCAATATGGAATGATCCAGGTACAAAGCTACAGGTTAAAGTTACTACAACCGACCCCCTACTCATGGACATGAATGTGTGTATTTCACGTGCCACAGTTCTGTGTACCTTCCATGGATCTTATAGACTACTTTCTGACGGGGAGCAGAAGAGCCTGCTAATGATTGGTATCACTAGACCTACATCAGATGTGTGTATTCATACTTCTCCTGATTTGATGTTTACTTCTGCTCTTGTTTTTGAGGTGGCGAATCTATTTCAGCCCCTTTGTGGAACCTGGTAACCAGTTCATGCACAAAGATATCCAGGCTATCTACCATGCCATGACCAATCAAGGGAGTTATGTTTGACAATACCACCACACTTACTCAGTCAGTGCTACATGAACACATTTCCATCAATGTACACATTGTGCACTGTGTGTTACCTAAACTGCCAGATTTCCAGCTGGAGCAACCACAAACTTGGTTTAGCAGTGTAGAATTTGTGTTTTCAACACACATCATCATTGACAATATAGCAAAATATGCCACATTATTGTGTAAAATTGGAGAGCACACTTTTATCATCTGTTACTTAGTGCTGTCACCACCTGCCGTTTGTAAATTTGAGATGGCTAAGGCAGGCTTATTACAAATATTATGCAAATCTGCACAAAAAAAATCTAAAAATCTGCCAGGAGATTTTCTCAGAGCAGCTACATGGACACACTACTACACAATTTTAGTGCCACCTATGAACCTCAGTGGATACAAGATCAATACCAGACAACACATTGTGGTCCATATGGGTGATTAAATTGCCTCATGTTATTCAAGTGTCCTTAATAACACATTAAGGTCTCAGGAAAGAAGCTTATCTACAGATTGCTGACCATGTTTTTGCATCACAAGATAGACATTCAAGATAGACATTATCACTACTCAGCAGCCACTGGCGAACCACACACACACAAGGCAGCCATTTAACATTACAAAGCGGTGTGCATTAACCAAGCAGAGCTGAACCCATCCACAGATTTAAAATGCTCCCACCACAGATGAAGCCCTCCCTGCTAATGTACTGCAATGTGATGTGATCAGCCAGCACCACACACTACTCAGGGAGATCCTGCAAAGAGCAACCGGCAATTGCATTCAAGGTAAAGTCAACTGATCTCTGTTGGCAGTTACTCCACAGCATGCCAAGACCTTAATGCTTACATTACATGAACTTCAGCAGTTACATCTCTCACTAATTGTACATCTGATTGCAATGAATCAGTAGTATATGTACAACAAAATAGAACATCTGTCATTACAGGAGGAGAATTCTATATTACGCAAGACTTTGTATAACTGGTACAATGAACTTGGGGCAAAACATCAGCTATCAACACTGAAATCTTCTCAGTTACCAAAATTAACTGTCAGCCATCACTTTATTATGATGTTACGGGCATCCTACAAACTGTGGAGAACCTGCAGAAGAGGATACAAAACTTCAAAGTCAGTTCCAGGACAATAAGGATTACTAATACTTGGACGAGCTGCTACCCAAACTTTATTGGACCTGGATGCACTGGATACTGAAGGCATCAAGGACCTATGCCACTTATGCAGAGGAGCCTTACACACCATCCACAACTGCATCTAAAAACTGGGATCACCACCAACTTCTCTTCAAAACAACATTATCCCAGGATTAACTTAACACTCACAGGTAAGTGACACTGCACTGTGATGGGAACTCCCGTGCATGTGAGATTAGTGTTTATGAACTCCATACCCATCATTGCATTAAGGGGAGTATGGCTCACAGAATAGAGACTACCAAAGGACCATTCATCTTTTACAAAACAAAGCAGCTAACCCCTGCTAAATTACAGGTATGGACAAGTTTTTTTTTAAAAAAATCTTATGTCCTTCAAACAGTGCTCTCTGATATACTTAGTCCCCAAGATGGAGTATTTCAAATGTGTTGAGATTACAGAGCTCTCAGTTCATGGATATACTGATGGCTAATAAGGGCATTCCAAAGATGGTTATAATTACAGCCTTTGCAATATGAGTTTTTGTACATGCCAGTTAACTCAAATGCAGACTTGGCAGCACTTTATTGATTACACTCTAAGCAAGTTTCCTTCCTGGATGATGTGTTAATTTTCTTCACTTCAACAAATTATCAATTATGCCAGAAGTCACTGCCATTTTTGAGACATCCCTTGACACAGGCTGTGATCAGACAAATGAAACTGATGCCTAAGCTTATCAAAGTACAGAAATTCTGAAAGCTTTTGGGGATGGTAAATTTTTACAGGTGACATATCATGCAAGCTGTTCCACAGTTCATTTCACATAAGCTAACATATACAACAGTTATGTTTGTTTTACAGACACAAATTTCTGGAATTATATGAGGCATTCATGTAAGAAGAGGTGGGGGGGAGGGGACAATGTGGCCTCTCACATCACCTGTCTCACATTCATGCACTAATTTCGCGGAATTAGCAACCAAGCAGGAATAAGACTGACAATGGTGTTCTTGGAAAACACCAACACCAATTTGAAGTTGGAACACTAATTCATGCCAGTGGCATGATAACCCACAGAACAGGTTGTGCTCTTCAGTTCCAGTAAAATTCCAGACCCGTCTGACAGTTTGCATAATCTGTCACACCCTGCTGTTTGTCCCAGCACAAAACTAGTAACTGAGCCCATTGTTTGGTCATGGAGAAAAGGTAGTTGCAGAAACTGGACTTGTTCCTGCAAGTGTAACAAGGTAGGGTACCACACCTTTCTGCCACTGGGTACATTTGACATGCCACAAGGCCATTTACAATTCTTTCACTTTGACTAGGTCAGATCATTACATGAATAAAACAGATTCAAATGTATTTTTCTACATTTGATAAGATGGCACGATGGATGGAAGCTATACCCTTAAAGGTCATGACAACTAAATTTATGGCATTGTCTTTCTTTAATATGCGGATTGCTCATTTCAATTACCAGTTATCAGCCACAAATGACCAGTGGCACCAGTTTGAATCTCATCTCTTCCCTGAACTGTGTACATTGTACAGTGTGCAATATTACCAAACTACAGCTTATCACTCACAAAGCAAAAGTTCGGTTGAATGATGGCACCATACCCTGACAACTGCACTGATGTGTCATGATTCAGAATGGACTGAAGCGTTACTGTAGGTTCTATAGGGAATCTAGACTGCTTATGAGGAAGATCTGAAGTCTTCCCTTGGTGAAACAATGTATAGCAAATGTTTGATACTCCCCATGGATGTATTCCCACCAGTGGTGACCTTGGCTGGTCGACAAGTTCGGACAACATGCTGGGTATTTTTTTTAAAAAAAAAAAAAAAAAAAAAAAGGAAAGAAAGAAAGAAAGAAACAGATTTCATTCATTAATTGCAGACAAACTATGAAAGATAGAAACACATTGAGCATGTTACTGGATAAAGGAAGTTTCAAAGTTTTGCACACGTGCACACAATTTGCCATACACTCAACATGAGCACTGTGCATTGCTCAATAAACATCAGAACGGTAATCAATTTCATTCCACACATGAATCAACAGATCCCTGTTTAATGAACTGACATCAACAACTAGATTTCACAGCTTCATTATGGTTGGAGGAGGAGGAGATTAGTGTTTAACATCCCATCTACAACAAGGTCATTGGAGACGGAGCACAAGCTTGTATTAGGGAAGGATTGGGAAGGAAATCGGCCGTGCCCTTTGAAAGGGACCATCCCAGCATTTGCCTGAAACAATTCAGGGAAATCACGGAAAACCTAAATCAAGATGGCCGGAGACGGGTTTGAACCGTCATCCCCCTGAATGCGAGTCCAGTGCTTTATGGTTGCTGGGACAATTGCTGTAGTGACTGCAGCTTGTAAAGCTTCATCTGGAGGTGTCATTTCTGCACACACCACACTGTTGATTGAGGAAGCTGAAGTTTGTGGCCTGCCTGTCTTGTGGATTTCTGAGGGCTCTATGTGAATTCATCTTGGATATGCTCAAAATTTTCACCAGACTTTCACGGCTGACCACTACACTTCCCTTCGCATATGCAACCAACTTCCAACCAATCTGCTTGTTCAGAAGAGTCTTCTTGCTGAATCGATGCAGGAGTGATGCAGCACTTTCACAATGAACTGACTTCGAGCAAATTCCAATACACAAAATGATTTCTCTTGTGGTGTAGTCACCAAGTTGCTACAAACCAACAACAGTGCTGTTGTCTCAAAACTTTGAACCTTTTTCTATCCAATGACATGCACAGTGTGTTTCTATCTTTCATAGATTGTCTGTTATAAACAACTTAAATCTGTTCTTTCCTTTTTCATCACCCAGTACAGCTCATATCTGTCAGGTACTTCCTCAAGCTCATAGTGTATGGCAGGTTTTCATGCATAAGGCATTGTGGGACTATACACATGTGATGCTCCATGAAGACACCAATGAAGTAGTCTTCCAAAAACCCCATTCAGTTCCCCACAATCTGCATCCACTTCAACTGAGGTGGATCTTTGTTCCAAACATTGTTTCTCAGAAGAACTCAACAACCTGCCACCGTCACCAGGTAATGACAATGGCGAACCTTCTTGTTCTTACTACGGCCAATCACTCTGCCATCCACTCCCTTTCTGAAAGACTGTTCAGGATTAGTGACCCCTCCAACTACCCTATCTTCTGTGATCTGCACTGGAGGAGGGGCTCTGCACCAACATTTACTGCTTAGATCGATAAGCGCACACAAAATCAAATGCTAAGAAAACAATGTGTGTGCAATGTCTGTCTCTTTCTTCTCATCTTTGTTAATGTTGTTAATGCTATGTACTTATGGGTTAACATATGCATCTTGTATTATCATTTAGTCCAACAAAGTTTTATATTCCGTGGTCCCAGTATGAGCATCTTGTTCTACCTAATCCCTGCCATGGATCAAAAAATTGTCTTGCTCAAATAATATTTTTACTTTATTTTGTAGATATGTCCTATTTTCACGAAAATGCACCTAAACAACCTAACATTATACAAATTGCTGTATATTATTCCCCAATCATGTAAAATCTTTCCATTGTGGCAAAAATTAACACAGCATTTTCAACATGGTAGTTTCTTCAGTATAACACGTTTGATTAAATGTACTAAGTTACTTCTATTTTTATAGCTTAATGATAAATACATAACTGCTAAAATGGTGGTACCAAGTATCTGCATATCACCAAAAATTTTTTAATAAATGAAGCAGAATTTTTATATCATGTGAATATACTGTAACATGTGAAACTATAAAATGCAAAAATACTATAAAAACACATTTCAACCCCAAAGGAACCAATAGGATTCTTTTGTGAAAATCCTGTAATGTAGAAATATGGAATTATGTTCACCAACATGGCCTCACTTCTATACAAATTTTACATAGTTCTTAATGTAATTATAGTATCATATTCAGGAATTTTTGTGAAAAGGAAAACACATTTGTAACATAAATGAAAGTGGTGAACAGGGACCTCAAACTGCAATATTTGGTTGATCTGATCTTTTGTGGCTAATTTCTGTATCAAGAACAGCGAGTCTGCAATACAGGCCTATGCATCATGTGAAAGTAATTAGTTTGTCAACTGAAGCAATGTGACAAGCTTTGATCTAAAGGTAGGTTGGTTGGTTGGTTTGGGGAAGGAGACCAGACAGCGTGGTCATCGGTCTCATGATCTAAAGGCAAAGCTAAAATATTGAATAATGAAGTGGAATTATTGCACAAATGAAACCAGGAATTATGAAGACTATTACTGCAACAGTGTACCAGGAATGATAAAGGAGGATGTAAACTAAGCACTCAACAGAAGGTTACGGTACTATCTAAATATGAAAATGCAATATGAAAGTGTAGGCAATATCTAGCAATACAGCAATAAAACAATGTATAATGGACTGAAAAATAATTACAAGAAACAACAACAACTTGGAGAAAGCATTTGCGGTAGTTCCAGATATATTGCAGGGAAAGGGAAAAAACTCTAGAATGACAGTTTAGTCAGACTGCTGAAGAAGATCCAACTCTTATCAAACTGCAATTATTCAGAGCTTAATGAATTATCACTCATTTATTCTCATTCTCTTTTTAAAAGAAAACTAACTGAAAGTGAATTAATACATCTAATTCCACTCTATGAATGTTTAGTCATTACCTTATCACTTACATACTGTCAAAGACATTGATGTCAAACTTACAATCATCAAGAGTCTTTGTGGAGCTCCATGGACTGCTTTTGCAGTTGCTCTTTTGAATGCATGTGACATGTGGTGGTAGCTGGCAGCTACACTGTTTACATGAGCCACGTTTTTCACCACGACCCACCAAAATTTCACCTATTTGAAGCTGAATATCACCAAAGTGACACACTGTTCCTGAAAATGATTTATTTGTTAATGTTCACATTTGGCACACAACTGCTGCATAATAATAAACAGATAAAGAAAAGCACAAAATGTTTGCAAAATAAAGGAGAAAGGAAAGATGTTTTACTAACTTCAAATAAAGCCCAAAAATTAGACACTTTTGCAAGATGGTCCACAGCTGTACGGGTGGTACTTAAAGTCCAACAGTAACAATATTTTGGCAGTAGCAATGTTCACAGAAACATTGTACCCATTAGACACCAGATATTGGCAGTACTCCCACAAAATGTCAACAAGGATAGAAGCTAAAGAATCAAGACACAGACACTATGTTAGGATTAGTAACATTTTTAATGAAAATTCCTTTGGTGCAAAATTATCCCAAAGTACTGAAGGGGGGCGGAACATAGCATCAGGCCACTCACAATATGTTCCCAATAGCGACGAATATAGCAGTATATTTCGTAGTACATTCCAGATCACTCTGAATGGAAAAAGTAGCACTATCAGCAAAAGGCATAGAATGAACATAAGAAACAGATAAAAGAAACTAGAATATATAAATAAGGGGTGAAATAAGCCAAAAATTGCAATAAAACGAGAGTAACAAAAAACAGCAGCTGTCAAGATATGTAAGTGAACTTGACACCTCTTTAGTGGCTGTTGCCAAACAGCTAAGTGTCAATAGTTGAAATGCAAGCAGAAGGTGATATCTAAACAGACTGGAAAGAAATAGAGCAAACAAGATATACGCATGAAGGAAGGAAAGTTAAATTTTAATGTCTTACAACAGTGAGGTCATTGGAAACAAAGCCCAAGCTTAGAGTATGAAAAGGATAGGGGAAGAAAACTGGCTTTGTGCCATTTCAAGGGAACCATCTCAGCATTTGCCTGGAGTGATTCAGGAAAAACATGGACATGGAATTCAGCCATCATCTTTCTGAATCCAAGTTCAGTGTGCATGAAAGAGCCAGTAATAGAAAACCTGCACAAGATTATGAGACTGAAAGTTCACTCACTCACTCACTCACTCACTCACTCACTCACTCACAATGAACCCTGAGGTGGGAACAGGTATTACTAGAGAAATTATGTTGTATAGTTGCTGTTTCATACAATGTCTTAATATTGTTACCATTTGTAGGCACAGACATTACATCTGATCCATACCCTTCAAAAATTATAAATAGTGACAAAGAAGAATAAGATGATGTACCGCACTCAGAAACATTGTTGAATGTGATCATTTTGGTGATCCAAGTGTTAAGGTGTAGGGAGGCATAATGTTGCATGGGCATACTGATGTGCCTATCTTTCAATACAGTACACTCATCAGTTAGCATTATTATGACACTGTACTCTTCCTCCATGTACATCTTTTCAGGGGTGTATATAAACCTTACTACATTTTTATCGATAACAATGTGTGAACATATTAAACAGCACAGCTGGGCCATCTCTCAGAATGAGGTGATAATATTTGGCAAATAGACTCACCTGCCTGTTCCCCTGACTTAAAAAAATGATTGAGCACATGTGGGATGAACTGGGGAGATATGCATGAGGTGAGAAAAGTCGTGGATACTTCTTAACATTGTTTCAGACCACCTTTTGCCCCGCACAGTGCAGTAACTCAACATGGTATGGACTCAATAAGTCGAAGTCCCCTGCAGAAATACTCAGCTTTACTGCTTCTATAGATGTCCACAATTGTGGAATTCACTAGTGCAGGATTTTGTGCAAGAACTGACCTCTTGGTTATGTCTCATAAATGTTTGATGGGATTCAAATTGGGAAATCTTGGTGGCCGAAACATTCACTTGAATTGTTCAAAATGTTATTCAAACCAATCACAAACATAAAAATTTCATCCCTGAATGGCTGCAAATGGTCTCGAAGTAGCCAAACATAACCATTTCCAGTCAATGATCAATTCAGTTGGATCAGAGGACCCAGTCCATTCCATGCAAACAGTCTACGTTATTATGGAGCCTCCTCAAGTTTGCACAATGCCTTGCTGATAACATGGGACCATGGCTTTGTGGTGTCTGTGCCACACACTAACCCTACCATCAGCTCTTACCAATTGAAACTGGGACTCATCCAACCAGGCCACTGTTTTCCAGTCATCTAGGATCCAACAAATATGGTAATGAGTGCAGGAGAGGCAATGCAGGCAATGTCTTGCTGTTAGCACAGACACACACATCTTTCACCTGCTGCCACAACTCATAAATGTCAAATTTTCTCACACTATACTAATAGATACATTCATCATATGTCCCACATTGATTTCTGTGATTATTACATGCAGTGTCACTTGTCTTAGCACTGACAACTCCATATACACACTACTGCTCTCAGTCATTAAGTGAAGGCTGTTGACCACTGTGTTGTCAGTGGTAAGAGGTAATATTTGAAATTTGGTATTCTTGGCATGCTCTTGACACTGTGAATCGCAAAATATTGAATTTCCAAAAGATTTCTGAAATGTAATTTCCCATGCATCTAGTTCCAACTACAATTCTGCATTCAGAGTCTTAATTCCTGTTGTGCACCTACAATCATATCGGAAAACTTTTCACAATAACCACCTGAGTAGAAGTTATAGCTCCACCAATGCACTGCCCTTTTTGTACCTCCTGTACGTGTTACTACTGCCATCTATATATGCAAATATTGTTATCCCAAACTGTCACCTCAGAGTATTGCAGCATATCCACATACATCAACAGCCGGCCAGCAGTTATCAGCTGTACACTTATGGAGAAACGGAATGCCCTACCACAAGCACTTCTCACCCATTTTGTGGCCAGCAAAGGAGAACATTGCAAAGCATGCACTGCCCTATTAAGAACCATGTCCCACTGTGTGATATCCAGATGGTCATCAGGGATCACGGTGCCTTCAGTGTAATTGTTGTCTTCGAATCAGTCACTGCAATTCGGGATTCATTGCCTCTGAATAAAAGCATACTGCATCTTGTCACAATCAAATCCAGTACAGCATGCTTCAACATTTGCAGGGAGCATAAAAGGAAATCTTCCTCAAATGCTTTAATCTGATACAGCAGACAGGCCACTATCCAAAAACATGGAGGCAACTTTGATACCTGTCCTTAAACCAGGAAAGGGCTGAATGTGTCCCAGTAGTTACTGGAGTGTCACCTTAACGAACTGTTTAGGAAACGCCTTGCAGTGAATGGTTAACCATCATATGGTCTGGATGTTAGAGACCAAGCAACTTCTTAGCCACCCTCAGTATGTGTTCAGGAGATTTTGACTACTAGAGGCAGCTGTCCAGCAGTCTATCCTATGTAAACTCACTGTTTTGGTACATTCTTTGACATCAGTAAAGCCTACAACACAAGTTGGAGACACCATGTTCTAGGGCAGCTCCGATGGGGCTTTTATGACCACCTCCCCATCTTTATAAAGCCCTCCCTATACAAGCACTTTTTAATGCCCCTTGTAGCTGATGTGCTGTCGGATCATTTTGAGCAGGAGAATGGTATTCTTCAGGGCACTGTTTTAAGTGCTATCCTCTTTGCCATAGCCATAAATAGTACCACATCTATGATAGAGTGTCCTGTCAAATGCTCTTTATTTGTGGATGAGTTTGCAGTTTTCTTTTCCTCCTACAGTACTGCAACAGTGACATGTCAGTTATATCTTACAGTGCACAGGTTAGAAGACTGGGCTGCAAAGGTATGTTTACAATTTTCTGCAGAAAAGTGTGTGGGTGTTCATTTTAATCATTCTTTTCATACTTTTAATTTACTTGTCTTGCATATGTGGGACAGCATTCTACATTTCAAACACTCAGTGAGAACTCTGGGCCTCATTTCATACTCCAGACTATGATGATAACCACATTTGAGAGATCTAAAAGCCAGGACCAAGAAAGCATTGAATCACCTTGAAGTGCCTTAGCCACAGGTCTTGGGGAGTGAACAGGGTGCATCTGCTCCTGTTTTATATGGCTTTCATGCGATTTTGGTTGGGCTATGGGTGCACAATGTACGGATCATTGCGGTCTTCTTATCTGAAGATCATTTCCGCTATGCACCACTGAGGGGATAGGTGCTTACAGGACCAGGCCCATGCCCTGTCTGTGCTGAGGCTGGGGAAACACCACTCACCATCTGACAGCCACTCCTCATGCTGCATCAGGCACATAAGTTCCCCATTTTTTCAATTTAGCACCATACCATACTGTTACTCATACATCTTTGGAACACTTTCTTTAATCATCCACATGCAACAAGTGCCATAGCACTTGGTGTGGACACACCCCACGTCCAGGATTCAACCACCCACCACTCTGGTTACTGCAGAGGCCCAGGGTAATTTTAGATTAAGTGCAGTACAGGAGAGATTTCACTTCTGCAAATGTTTTTAATATGCTATTTTATGACTATGTAACTGAGGACCACAAGCCTGTAGCTGTGTTTGTGGATGGGACTAAACAGGGAAGTCCATTGATTGCTCTGTTTTCCTTGTCTGTATCCTTAGGGTCTGACTGCCTCAAGATTTTACTGTGTTTGACATAGGATTATACATGATCTTGCAGTCACTGGAGGAGATGAGTCATTTCAAGTGCTAAATTCCTTGCCTGTTCTGATTCATTAAGTACCCTTCACTTTCTACAATGTTTGTACTCAGGAGTTAAAGTAGTTCAGAACATCCAGTATGCCCCCTCCACCTACATAGACTGGGGAAGGAGGTGGCTTTTTGCTGGATGCCAGGGCACATGGGTATTCCAGGGAAAAAAAGGTCACATATCAGACAAAAACGCATGTCACGACCCTAGGATATTTCAGTGTGCCATCATCCTAAATGCTCTCACCTCATTGTTGAGGTACAGAGTCATGTGTTGATGGGATGAAGAGTGGCTGGAAATGACAGACAATAAGTTGAATTTAGTTAAGACCATAACGTGGTCATGGTCTGCCCCTTCCAGCCTTACAGGCAGGCTGCACCCTCCTTACTCATCTCTGCACAGGCCACAGCCCTATAATTCATGGCTCCTTGCTCCAGTGAGAGGACCCTTCAATGTGTGGGACTTGTGAACAGATCACAATGTGTCACATTTTACCAGATTCTGTTTATTTTTGGGCCAAAGTGCCACCACAAACTCCAATAATGGTTTTAGTTTTGTAGCAACAAAAACTAAATTTTGCATGGCACATCTGTGAAATAATTGATCCATTACACAATATAGGTCAATTAACTTATTAGAAATAGTATCTATTTTTTGTCAGTTTGTCAAAATTCCTTAACACTTTCAAGGCTAGCGACGTAGCTCCTACGTCAGTCCGACAGTACCCCAAAAAGACGATCGACGTAGCTCCTATGTTGGCTGATTATCAGCGATGTTAACGACTCCCAGCACATGACTTTCATATTCTGTAGGTTTGAAAGTACTCTCTGGTTATCCTAGTACCAAGAAAAAATTATAGATGGCAGCATATGTCACTGTTGGAGGTGGTACAGGAGTATATTTTGAGTCATTCGCTTTGCCGCACTCATGCTCGACTTACAACAGGCGCGCAGCAGTTCTAAACTTTAGATTGTTGTCGGCTGATAGCTTTGCACTTTATTTTCGTCATGGCCTTGCGAGACGAAGAAATAGAGTTTTTATTGAACAATAGTGGTTCAGAATTAGATGAAGAAATTGCAGATTTTGACATTAGTGATGGTAAGCTATTTTTTGTCCGAATTTTCCGTAATTCTGTGGTTTGATTCCTGATCAGAAAAAAGACAATTTTTACGAATTTTCTTATAGATGAAAACGATCTCTCAGAGAGTGAACCGTCAGGAAGACCTGAAGATGAGGCTGTTGACATCACTGTCAACATGGACCGATTTTACACCAGCCCTGATTTACTGGATTGTTTGTTGGGGAAAAGAACTAAGGCAGTTGGTACTACGCAGGAAAATATAAAGGGATCTTGTTGGCCACAAAGCATAAAATGATGGCAACGAATGTCAGTGTAAAAACTAAAATTGGAACAGTGGAAAAAATGAAGCTGGACTGTGTTTTGGACTACAATAGTAAAGAAGCTGGTGTGGATCATAGCTACCAGCTAATGGCGTACTATCCTTTTGAACGAAAACAAATAAAGTGGTGGATAAAAGTTTTCTTTCACATTTTCATGCTCATGACTAAATTCATACATTTTGTACAAAATGTTGTGAAATACAAGCAAACATCTGGTTGAATACATTACAGAGTTAGCAGAGAACTTTGTTCACAAAGGTGGCCTCTTAGACTCGTGCACTTCTCGAATATTTCATCCATCAACAGACTAAGCGGAAGACATTTTCCAAAATTAATTCCACCCTTAAAATTGTCTAAGTGGCCTCAGAGAGCATGAAAAGTATGCGCAGAAACACACAAGACCAGATATGGTAAAGTTTCAAGGAAAGACACGAGATATTGTTGTGAAACCTGTGACGTAGGGCTTTCTTTTCTGAAATATTTCATACAAAAGCCAATGTAACTGTGTGATTATTAATAAAATAAAAGTTCATATTTCAACAGTTATTCATTTAAAACTAACCACTTCAATTATATGTCCCTTAGAGGTCCTAAAACCTAAAAAAAAAATTTTTTTCACTGTGAAAACAGCATACTCTCAAATTAATATACAACCCTTGTCGCTAACGTAAATGTTTATTTCTTTGCAGTACTCTGAAGGGAATGGACGTAGTTTTTAAATGCAAAAGAGCAATCCATTTTCTGTGGTATAGAATCTGCTGTAGAAAATTCAGAAAAACTGTGAAATCGCTCAGTATCAGCCGGTTGAGCGTCCACACTCGCGCTCAGTCCTCAAAGTGTTAAACATACACTTCATTTGCTTTCAGGTTTGATGAAGTATCTAGGGATTTGATGTCTTTGGGAAGGGTGCTGTAATTGACAACACTTAGAAGATACAACGAATCTACTAAAGGGACTGTCTAAACTTCACTTGTCCATTTTATTGAGTACTGCTACAAGATATTTGATTCTTAACATATAGAACTGATGGAGGATATCAAAAAAACTTCAAAGAAAGCAGGCTCATTGTGTATTATCATGAAGTAGGGTAGACATTTGCGATGGTACTAAACTCATCCAATCCTCTCTTCTGGGTAAGATCACCAGTTCGTTGTTTTGAAACTGAAAATCTCATTTGGGTATTTAATGATGTTAAACAAAAATGAACACAACTTTAATTATTGGGATGGTTACCTATTTCTTACCTCTACTGAATACATGGCACAAGAACTAGGCCAATACAAACATTCAGTGGCAGTTTCAGTGACATAACTCATCACAAAACACCTCATCTCAAAAATTGCATTTCATATATTGCAGTCAGTGGAGGACAGTTCATTATTAATATCACTATACACATACGTTGTTAAAGTGTCAAGCATTTGAGGTGTGATAGTACTCACCAAAACAAGAAAAGAAAACCCAGTAAGAGTTGTGAGCACTTATTTTTGATACTGTGAAAAATGCCTCTTCCACTGCACTCTTTGCTTTCAGTATTTTGGGAGGAGGTAGTATGGATCAAAACAAGGAAATTTAATGTCCAGTAAACAGACTCCAAAATATGTACCTTATGAGCTATGAGTACTTGTTCAATAGAAGACATGTGTTTTATGGTAACAAAGATGAACAAGTGCTCATTGTTCTGAAGGTCTACATTTTAGTGCCCATATTTACTGGACTTAATTTTCTTGTTTTGGTTGGCACTATCACCCCTCACAACATTCAACAACATTCAACATTTTTTTAACCCAGTATATCCAATGTGGCACAAGTTGAAAATGCATTCACAAAGTGCAGTCTCATAAACACAATGTAATGTTATGATCACACCAACCGAAGTAGTTTACACAGATATTCCAGTAGACATGTCATTAATAAAAGAAATGACGTAGACAAGTGAATTGTTTCAGTTATGATGGTAAGCAGACTTTTAAAACATTTCATTGCAGCACTTAATCTGGATAAGCAAAGACTTTTCATTGCCATCCTAACAAAGTATTTTTTTTGTAACAGACTTCTCTAAATAACTGCAAATACTGATATGGGTGAGATGTAAGTGAACTTCACTACATGTTATGAACTGAGTGGTTACTGAGAGCTGATCAAAGACTTTTGGGTAAAAGGGTGTTTATTTATACCTGGGTGTAATGATACTTAAATGTTTATAAAACTGTATGGTAGAAATTTACTCAATTAGATAAGTTATGTATTCAAAAAATGACTTGTTTCACATAATGAGTACTTAGTAAAGTACAAAAGGTACAGAACTATTTTGTGTGTGTACCCTGAGATTACCTACTTATGAGTACAGTCAACATATTTTAAATTATGATGAACTATGCAAATCTTCAATTAATTACTTCATTGATTAATGAAGGCAGTCATTTGTCCCAGAAAAATAGTGGCAACAAAAGTAGAGTCAAACTTGGGAATTAAATGATGCTTACAATATTAATGAACTCTCTCTCTCTCTCTCTCTCTCTCTCTCTCTCTCTCTCTCTCTCTCTCTCTCTCTCTCTCTCTCTCTCTCTCTCTCAACACAAACATACACACAAAATTCAAGCTTTCGCAACAAACTGTTGCCTCATCAGGAATGAGGGAAGGAGAGGGAAAGACGAAAGGAAGTGGGTTTTAAGGGAGAGGGTAAGGAGTCATTCCAATCCCGGGAGCGGAAAGACTTACCTTAGGGGGAAAAAAGGACAGGTATACACTCGCACACACACACACATATCCATCCACACATACAGACACAAGCAGACATATTTAAAGACAAAGAGTTTGGGCAGAGATGTCACTTGAGGCGGAAGTGTAGAGGCAAAGAAGTTGTTGAAAGACAGGTGAGGTATGAGTGGCGGCAACTTGAAATTAGCAGAGATTGAGGCCTGGCGGATAACGAGAAGAGAGGATATACTGAAGGGCAAGTTCCCATCTCCGGAGTTTGGATAGGTTGGTGTTGGTGGGAAGTATCCAGATAACCCGGACGGTGTAACACTGTGCCAAGATGTGCTGGCTGTGCACCAAGGCATGTTTAGCCACAGGGTGATCCTCATTACCAACAAACACTGTCTGCCTGTGTCCATTCATGCGAATGGACAGTTTGTTGCTGGTCATTCCCACATAGAATGCGTCACAGTGTAGGCAGGTCAGTTGGTAGATCACGTGGGTGCTTTCACACGTGGCTCTGCCTTTGATCGTGTACACCTTCCGGGTTACAGGACTGGAGTAGGTGGTGGTGGGAGGGTGCATGGGACAGGTTTTGCACCAGGGGCGGTTACAAGGATAGGAGCCAGAGGGTAGGGAAGGTGGTTTGGGGATTTCATAGGGATGAACTAACAGGTTACGAAGGTTAGGTGGACGGCGGAAAGACACTCTTGGCGGAGTGGGGAGGATTTCATGAAGGATGGATCTCATTTCAGGGCAGGATTTGAGGAAGTCATATCCCTGCTGGAGAGCCACATTCAGAGTCTGGTCCAGTCCCGGAAAGTATCCTGTCACAAGTGGGGCACTTTTGTGGTTCTTCTGTGGGGGATTCTGGGTTTGAGGGGATGAGGAAGTGGCTCTGGTTATTTGCTTCTGTACCAGGTCGGGAGGGTAGTTGCGGGATGCGAAAGCTGTTTTCAGGTTGTTGGTGTAATGATTCAGGGATTCCGGACTGGAGCAGATTCATTTGCCACGAAGACCTAGACTGTAGGGAAGGGACCGTTTGATGTGGAATGGGTGGCAGCTGTCATAATGGAGGTACTGTTGCTTGTTGGTGGGTTTGATGTGGACGGACGTGTGAAATTGGCCATTGGACAGGTGGAGTTCAACGTCAAGGAAAGTGGCATGGGATTTGGAGTAGGACCAGGTGAATCTGATGGAACCAAAGGAGTTGAGGTTGGAGAGGAAATTCTGGAGTAGTTCTTCACTGTGAGTCCAGATCATGAAGATGTCATCAATAAATCTGTACCAAACTTTGGGTTGGGAGGCCTGGGTAACCAAGAAGGCTTCCTCTAAGCAACCCATGAATAGGTTGGCATACGAGGGGGCCATCCTGGTGCCCATGGCTGTTCCCTTTAATTGTTGGTATGTCTGGCCTTCGAAAGTGAAGAAGTTGTGGGTCAGGATGAAGCTGGCTAAGGTAATGAGGAAAGAGGTTTTTGGTAGGGTGGCAGGTGATCGGTGTGAAAGGAAGTGCTCCATCGCAGCGAGGCCCTGGACGTGCGAAATATTTGTGTATAAGGAAGTGGCATCAATGGTTACAAGGATGGTTTCTGGGGGTAACAGATTTGGTAAGGATTCCAGGCATTCAAGGAAGTGGTTGGATACTTCCCACCAACACCAATCTATCCGAACTCCGGATATGGGAACTTGCCCTTCAGTATATCCTCTCTTCTCGTTATCCGCCAGGCCTCAATCTCCGCTAATTTCAAGTTGCCGCCACTCATACCTCACCTGTCTTTCAACAACTTCTTTGCCTCTACACTTCCACCTTGACTGACATCTCTGCCCGAACTCTTTGTCTTTAAATATGTCTGCTTGTGTCTGTATGTGTGAATGGATATGTGTCTGTATCTGTGTGTGTGTGTGTGTGTGTGTGTGTGTGTGTGTGTGTGTGTGTGTGTGTGTATGTATACCTGTCCTTTTTTCCCCCTAACTTAAGTCTTTCCGCTCCCGGGATTGGAATGACTCCTTACCCTCTCCCTTAAAACCCACTTCCTTTCGTCTTTCCCTCTCCTTCCCTCTTTCCTGATGAGGCTACAGTTTGTTGCGAAAGCTTGAATTTTGTGTGTCTATCGACCTGATATTCGTTTAGTCGGTTCCGACGCTTCGTGACCCCATGAACCAAATCACGCCACTTTTTCCTGTCTTGCGCTTTGACCCGTAGACCTTCCTGGTTGGAACACATTGCTTCTGTGATGCCATCGATCCATCTCATCCTCTGATGTCCTCTTCTTCTAGTTCCTTCAATCTTCCCCAGCATTGATGTTTTTTCCAGCGAGGCATGCCTTCACATTGTGTGTCCAAAGTAGGTCAGCTTTTGTTTTAACATTAGACCTTCCAGGGAAATTAATGAACTATTTGTGCATAAATGTTTTGTTTTTATTTTCATCTGTGTCCATAACTGTGACAAGATTCACTAAAATCAGTCATATCAGTGTAAGTGAAAGAGCAATTTATTACAAATGTATTCTTGGACTTTGCTGGAAAATGTTATGTTTCTGTTCACTCACTATGTATATTCGTTTAGTGGTGGACTCCTTCAAAGTAGAACTGACTTGAGTCCATACATTTCTGCATTCTTTCCATTCACAGCTCAGCCACATCTCACTTTCCATGATGCAGAGCTCCTGGACTGTCATTTTTTGCCTTCCATCACAGCATAACGACATGGTTAATACTCTACTCCACCTCAGCTGTGGAGCTAATAAATTTATGGAACTTGTCCCAGTGTAAGGACACAGTTCAGAAGCTGTTTCATATTTATTTCGACAAAGTACATTTTCAGTATCATTAAATACATTTCTCTCTAGAAACCTTCTAGAACTACAACAACAAGCACAAATGCATAGCTTGTCAACAAAAGCATCAAATTCTGCCATATCCAGAGAAATTATTATAGTCAGTTTTATTCTTTATATTCTATTATGAGTCTAAAGTAGACCAAGTTAGAAAAGCAAACTGAATTTCCAACAAAAGGAAGAAAGACTGGTTTCATCTCCCATTAACATGACAGTCACTATATGGAGCTGAAGCAAGACTGGGGAAGGAAACTGGCTATACTCTTCACTGTAACAGTACTGGTATTTGCCCATAGGAATTTAGGGAACTCACAGAAATCGAAATGTGGATGGCTGAATGGGAATTTGAATTGCCCTACACTGTATGCAACCAAAAACAAATGAGGTGACTTGACAATAACAGGGATATGGGAGCAGAGTTTTGGAGGTGGCATCAGACTCTAGCTGAGCCCAATATGGGGTAGAGCTTTTAACCTAGCATATTCTGCTTCCCATGTGTATAATTTTGGCCCACATCACTTACATTTTGGACTACGAAGATGTGCTCATTGAATCTCTAGGATTTTATTTAGTGTCATTGCATTTATTTAATTTAAGGATCATCTGTTTTATTGGCTATAGTGAGATACATCTGAATAGTAAGACATTTAATAAACATTCAACTGTAACTTAAAACTGAAGGATGGAGTAAATTAAGAACTTGTCTTAATGTGACTAAGATACTAAAGATTTTCTCATCAGACAAGAACTAGTACAATTACATCAGAAAATAGGTATTAGAGTCGAAACACTACCTGTAGAATTGACAGATGCTGAGGGCTTCTTTGTTTTCCTGTGAATTACTCTGTCTCCATAACGAGCTGAAATAAATTTGTTGTACTGTAAGACTGGTGCACTCTACATTTATTATCTCATTAGCAGAACATTATATTCAAGTAAAATTACACACACACACACACACACACACACACACACACACACACACACACACACACACACACACACACAGAGAGAGAGAGAGAGAGAGAGAGAGAGAGAGAGAGAGAGAGAGAGAGAGAGAGAGAGAGAGAGAGAGAGAGAGAGAGAATAGACAGAATAGACAAATTGTTCTGCTTATTAACCTCACAATGACAATAAGGTGTACTCACGACAACGCCATTCTATGGGACAGCATGTTTGACTTCCATAGAATATTGGTGCACATCCCTTCTGTAACTCAATTGCCCAATGAAGCTCAAGGCCACAACTGACTTCACGACATCGTGGTTTAGCTGCAATGATAATAACAGTAACTCCAACTATCACATAAATGATCAACAAAATATATTGTACCTAGTTTAAATCATTTCATAAAATATAGCTAAAATCCTCCATGTTAAAATAATTTTTTTAACTTATTAAAAGGTCCAGAAACTACAAAAGCTGAACTGTGTCAATAAAAAGTATATACTGTAATTCTAATATGTCTCTATTAGTAGTTGAACCAGAAGAGGGAAAAATACATAAACAAGTAACATAAAATCCTGTAAAAGAGGCAAACAAAAATGTAAGTTGCTCACTAGGCAAAAGAAATGAGTAAAACACCATTATGAGAAACTATAGGAAATATGTTTCAAATCTAGAGAAGTAATACTTCTTCATGGCACACAATCTGAACTGAGAAAACAGTAAAATAATCTGAACGTAATGTTTTGCACAAAAATGATAAAACAGTTGCAAACAATTTACGTATAAATGAGGGAAATTAAATTTGTATAAAACAACAATGCAGTAAAATACAATCCACATCATCTGAGTTATTGGTAAAGTTCAGCAATATCATTACATGATTACCTAAATATGATTAGTTTGACAGAATACGATTGACTTTGATCCTGTTGCAGTAGTTTTAAATTTTTATCCAGCAATGCTGTTTGTGTAGTACTTAATGTCATAAGTAACCTGTTTCTCATTTAATCACTCCAGACTGCCTCCTTAGCTGAATGTTTAGCAGCACTGCCTTCAGTGCAGAAGGCAACAAGTTCTATTCCTTGTCTCTCCTCAGAGTTTTTTTCTGTAGTAAGAAGGTCTAGTATGGGATCCAATGAGCCCATGTGAATCCAAATTAGGAACTGCTTGAATAAAGAAGCAATGGCATCCTCAGAATTCATCTACTGGCAATTACAGCTAGAGGGATTGGCAACATGCTGATCCTATATTCCACAAGTATAGATCACTCCTCTTACTGCCTTGTAGGCATGAGCAGCAGTTGGCCCATTGCAAAAAGCCTAATATGTGAGTGGTGTCATTTTTATGTTTTTATTATACCACGTTCTGCAGAAGTAAGTATGAAAAATAACTTGTTTTCTCATTTCATAAACTAACCATGAAATTGTGTACTTTATATGGACAAGTATATGTGAAAATTAACCAAATTTCAAATATTAAATCTAGGTTTATAGTCTAGAGTTCATTGCATCAGTTCAATGTCCTTCTCTAATTCTTTAATGACATTAAATTGCCACATTTTGTTAACAACTCCTTTGATGCAACTGTGCGAAAAACACTGTTCCATCTTCTACTGCTACATGTCTTTCCAACTATTTTACGGGTGTAATTTATCTGAGGATGTTGAAACCTGTTAAGTTCTAAAGGACACACTTACTTATCAAGGTGGATTTATAGCAGTAAATCAGACAGTTCTAAGCATAATGTTGCCAGACACATTTAACAACAAATGTGCTGGGTGTTACCAGTGTGCAAAATCTGTTAGTGTCCATCCTCATTCCAGTAAAGTAATTTGATGACCATGACAATTTACGAAGATGAACATGGTGGACAAATGAACTAATTCATGTACAGGCAAGAATTATCACATATAGTTTAATCAGTTTCTCTCTTGGTTAAGGAAATTTTCAGCACTTCTACTCAAACATGCTGATTTGCCTTGTCAAGTTGTGACCCACTTGTGAAGCCACTGATCCCACTCAGTAAACAATATCATGGAAGAAATAGTGACTTGTCACAGAAGTCATCAAACATTGATTCCACCCTGCAACACACCTCTGCCAGGTGGGCTGCAGCAGGCACTGCTCCTGTGACAACAGTTGTCCACTATAATGAGACAAGAAATTTGCAGTTCAACCCACAGAGGGCCTTCATTTACACCAGAGGTAAAATCAGGTGGTGTGCACATCCGCAATAGGGGTTGCTCCTGCCATAGACCTTCTCACTGCATCCACTATGTCATATGCAGCCAATCAAATGCGAGTATACCTCTGCCATGCAAATATTCAGGACCATGCTGGCCCCATCCAGGCAGTTCCATTGCTGTCAGTCAATGGATGCCTTTTGCTATGGATCCAGCTTTTCTTCCAACCACACACTGCCTTCACATCCAATGGACAGCATTAAGTTCGGTGACATGCTTGTGGGAACTGTTGGTATCACTCGTTATTGAAGGGACTTCAAAATTATTCCAGTCTTGTTGGGACATGAAGTTTCATTCCATTCAGACTTGTGCCTCCCAGTGAAGGCATAAACTTTGAGATTTCTGAGTGTTCAGTCTAGTGGTAGGACTGTATCGTATCATGGAAGATATTTTTTGGTGCTCCAGTAATAGAAGTGCTGTGTTAAACATTCAGTGAACCCTCTGTTTAATCTAAGAGTTACTTCCAGATTATTAACACTTTTGTATTTTGTGGTAAGCTCCCTTACTGGTCCAAGGAGACCATTTGCATTAAGTTGACCAAAATCATTTTGTTAATAAATGGAGACAGAACTTTATTCTTAAGTTTTCTTGAGGAGGTGACCTTAGCGATGGACGCTTCGAGCAGATCTTTGTTAAATTCAGTTTCTGTTACATAGTGGGCTCTGCAAACTACACCACACACAAATAGCTAAAAATAAAATACAGTCAATGAAAACAATAGGACACAATATGAAATATTTAAAATTGAATATTGTGTTCAAAACAAACTGGAAGATGACAAACTAAAGAAGAAATAAAGATTAAGCAATAAGTCGCCACTTTGACAGCTATCACCCATCCACATCAAAAAGTCTCTTCCATACAGCCTCAACTCCTGTGGAAGCTGCATCTGTAGTGGACAGCAGGAGTTATCAAAACATACTAGCAACCCTAACAGAGCCTTTTACTCACAGTTTCCTATCCAGCTCATTCACAAAGAGCCTTGTACTCGCAGTTTCCTATCCAGCTCATCCACAAACAGATCTCCCATATCATTGCCACTTTGAACACCAGTAAACCTGTTAAACAGCTGTTGACTAGTACTCTTCTGATCACTCCATATCTTCCTGGGCTTTAAAAGCTCTGCCACATCCTTCACCAGGGCTTCAAATATCTCTCGTTGTGCCCTGAGGTAAAGGTTAGCCAATCTAAAATCCTACTCAGATCACCCAAAGTAGAGCCACCAACCATCCAATCTGCAGAATATGCTTGGCCATTCGTACTCCAATCCTGCTCCCCCACAAGTCATTCTCTTGTGGATGCCCCGGGTGCAAGGCCTATCCCATCCATCATATCCTACCGTAGTCCAGTCACAGGCATTTCCTACCCAATAAGAGGCAGAGCCATGTTGGTATAGAGCATTCTATGTGAGCATGGCAAGAAACCAACTGCTGACTCATATGAATAGCCATCACCAAACTGAGGCAAACCACAGACTTTATCATACATTTACAGAACATGCTACACACCGCAACACAAGTGACTTCAACAGCTGCTTCAGTATATGGGTCACTTTAATACACCCCACACAAGTTGGTAATTATCTCTCCAGCATATCCTGTGCTCTCACAATCCCCATGGCTTACACTTCTGCTTTTGCCACTGCCTCGCATTAACATTCTCCCCTCTCTCTTCCGTTCATATCACTCCTTCCCTGTCCAGATCATGTATTGCCTTCCCCCTCCCCCCTCCTCCCCCTCCCTCTCCCTCTCCCCCTCCCCCCTCTCTCTCTCTCCCCCCCCCCTCTCCCCCCTCCCCTCGACCCCCACCCCTCTTTACCACCACCAACACCCTTACTATCCCCTTTCCCTTTCTCCCTCTCCATCCCCACCTCCGTCTCCTCCCCAATCTCCATTTATACCTGCTGTACTCCTTTTATTGCGCAGCCATGCAGCCACTGAGTCATGTAATGAAAGATCTCACTCACTCACTCTTTCCCCTCCTTGCTTCATGCTTCTCCCCCCTGCCCACCTCTCTCAGCCCAGGCAGCTGCTTTTAATAACTAATTATCAGTCTCACATGGAGAGAGAGAGATAGATAGATAGATAGATAGATAGATAGATAGATAGATAGAGAGAGAGAGACAGGGGTGTATATGCAGACAAGGAAAAAGATTTCCCAGGTTTTTCCCAGATTTCCCCATTAAAAACACACTTTGTCCCGGGTGAAAATACACTTTTTCCGTGTTAAGTGACAGTATTCTTTTCCCTGGAACAGTAAAACTTATCAATCCTTTGAATGGTTATGGTTATGGTTTTATACACCAGTGTAGAATTTCTCACCTGTTTAGAAAACGAAACTCGGAAAAAAGGCCATGTACACTGCATATTTTCATATTACAAAAGTATAAATTTGAATTCCACCAAACACCGCAAGCTACTTTCCGAAGCATTGAAATCGAGATTGCAATGCACTTTTGTAAGCCAGTCATAGCTCATGTCACGTGATCTCGCCTGCCGATACAGCAGATATTCACAGCTTAGGACACATTATGTAGTCAGCCAATAGCATTATCACTGTTAAGTGGCACATACACACAAATAGGAAAACTTAATGATGTAAATTTATATACATGGTGTTGCTACAAGAAAAGCAGAGCTTTCACATATAATGCTGGTCTTGACAACTAATAAGCTGCAAGAGTTCGCTGAAATTTCACATATAATGTTAATCTTTTTAGGGCGTGTTGCCCTTTAAGATACATCACACAAATGTGCCAGTAAAATTTTTAATACCGACAAATGTCTGATCATCTGGGCTCAAATTTTTTTCTAAATGGTCGTCCTCAAATAGGAGATTTTTCAATGAAAGTCAAATTCTCTATGATTTAAGAGATTCATCACACATTCTCAAACTTAGTTTATCTTGTGTAAAAGAAAATTTACTTTGAAAGTAATGCTTTTCAATCAATCATTCGCAATATTTTCCTGCGACCTGTTAGAAAGAGGTTCATTTCAGCAGTTGCCAGGTGTCACCACGCTTGCGCAGCTACGATGAGAAGCTGTGTGTTCATACATGTAAAAAATTAAAAGTCTTACATTATGTCATAAAAGAAATAAGACAGAGGAATTTCGTGAATCATACTAAAATGCGTAATTCGGCTTAAAGTGCACATTTTTATGTCCAGATACGGTTATAAATTTTCTTGGAGTACCAGTACTGTATTATCTCATTTTTGGTTCTTTATTATGGCATAATGCCATACATGCTAGAAATGAAAGCATGCTCTTTTGAAATGCAGCGAACAGTTAAAACTAGTCAATACCGTGGAATTAAACACTTCATTTCAAATAAATTGACTGCCTCAGTGGAAAAAATTAATAAAGCCATATTTCTTTAGCAAACTGGCAAAAATAACTTCATTGTTCTGCAAGGCGATTAATGCTTGACTGAAACTGCTGCCTGAGGCAGATACCCCAGTTTGCTCCCAGCAAATATGGCAGCTTGTGCGCGCCAGTAAATTTTTTCCAGGTAGCATCTTGCTGCTGGGTCATTCCACACCAAGTGGTCTAAAACTGAAAAAAGTTCCCACCATCATGGTCTCCAATTTTCGTCAAATTTTAACTGTAGCTTTAGTCAAGTGTTGAAGTAAGTTTCCCAAGATTTCAGGCCTCTAGCTGCAATAGCTGCTGATCTAGACCCCCTTGTCTGAAGTGTACTTAGTCCGTGTGCATGCAACATAAAAAAAATGTCATATTTGGAGTCTAATAAAATCGAAACTAATTCATAAGAATGGTTAGTAAGATGCGACCCTGTACAGTTTTTTTTGCTGATTCCAACGAAATTATGTATAACATTACTCATGCAAACCCCGGTCAAATAACTCGACTCAAAGTATACTTCAAAATTTGTCGTGACACAACGCGACAAATTTTGACCAATATTAAGACTGCAATGATTTCCTTGCAGTTGAAGATATGGACTTGAACTTTTGGCCAAGCTTCATGCTTGTGCTAGACATAATGCAGCCGGATTTGCAATGATCCAGGCCATATGGTCGCCCTGCAGTATCTCTTCAAATTAGGCAGTGTCAGCACAAACGGTAAAATTTACCAAAGTTTCAAGCCAATTACTAAAAAATAGTTGGCCTGAATCTGCTTGTGAATAGTATCACCTAAAAGAGAAACTCTTGCTCTACAAGACTGACATTTGTTTTTTTTGCAACGCGACCATTAAGTACTCATTAACTCACATCAAAGTTGTTATATTTTGTATGCGCGATGCACTAATTTTTCTTCATTTCTAGGAATTTGAATCTTAATAGTCGCTTAGAATTACTGATATAATTGGATATTTCATTTGTGTTTTATTCAGTGATTGGCCAGTGAGAGATGTCAGAAGTTAATGAAGAAGAAGAATCGTTGGCCCCCTGTTCAATTGGAAAAGATGCTGCTGCATCGAAGTGCCATGTTATCTTCTATGCTAAGAAGACTGGATTCAAAGCGTTTAGTGATTTCACAGAATGTGACCAGAAATTGCTTGTTTCGCGTTCAGAAGCCAAACTTGACGAAAATTCCATCATTTGCTTCCACCATGAAGCCCTCTTCCTACATGAATATCAAGCGATGCAAAAGAAATGTTGCAATCCATTCAAGAAGAGGAATCACAATGTAAAAGCTGGACTTAGACTGCTTGATAATGAAACAGCTGCCAAACTTTGCCTGTTAAAGAAAAAAGAAGTGATTGATATAAAACCTGGTCAGAAGCTTTGCCCTCGCTGCATGTCGGCACTGAACCAAAAGCTAGAAGATTCATCATCACTATCAACCCAATCTGAACAAGATTTCACAACGGATGAAACTGAACCAGCCATCAACAAAAGTTTATCATTTATTGGTGCTTCACCATTGAAAAGAAGACAACTAAGTAAAAGAGATAAGCAAAGCTATGCAAAAAGAAAGATCTTGGATGCACAAAGTTTAATTGGGAATCAAATTGCTGCTGCTGTAGGAATCAATTACGATGAACAGCCAAGTTCAAGTAAAAGTCGCCCATGCAATAATTGTGCAGATCTTGATAATCTTATAGAAGAGTTGAAAGAAAAATGTAAAGTGTCAAATCGTAGGACAAAAGTTCAAATATTGACCTTGGTTCCAAGAAGCTGGACAATTAAAGATACGACAACAGCATTTAATGTATCAGAAAGAATGGTAAAGCAAGCGAGAAAACTGAAGAATGAGCAAGGTGTTCTAGCTTTTCCAGCAAATCGGCAAGGAAGGAAGCTTTCAGATGAAGTTGTCCAGAAAGTACATGACTTTTTTCAAGATGACGAATTCAGCAGACTTTGTCCAGGGAAGAAAGACTGTGTGCCTGTGAGAATTTCAGGAACAAAGGTGTACAAGCAAAAGCGGTTGTTGCTTTGCAATTTGAAGGAAATGTACGTGTCTTATCAGAAGCAAAATGGACCAGAAATTGGCTTCTCAAAGTTTTGCGAGCTTAGACCAAAATGGTGTGTTACAGTTGGCTCTGCTGGAATGCACTCAGTTTGTGTCTGTACAATACACCAAAATGTCAAGCTTATGCTCACTGGTGCATCAATCAATGAAGACTACAAGGAAATTCTTAGCAAAGCTGTTTGCAGCTTGGAAAACAAGGATTGTATGCTTCATCGTTGTGAAAACTGCCCTGGTCCAGAAGGTGTAGAAGCAGTTATTGCAACATATTTTGAAGATAATGACCCTGAAGAACTGATTGAGTACAAACAATGGATTCATACCGACAGGGATACTTTAGAAACAAAGCAGCTTTCAACAGAAGAGTATGTTGAAGATATTGCAGCAAAAATTTGGAACCTGTCTTGTCATCACTACATTGCCAAGCATCAAAGCCAGCACCTGAAAGCTCTCAAAACTGATTTGAAAGAAGGCGAATTCATAATACTAATGGATTTTGCTGAAAACTATTCATTTATTGTTCAAGATGCAGTGCAAGGCTTTCACTGGGAAAACAGTCAAGCAACAGTTCATCCATTTGTAGTCTACTACAGTGAAAACGAAGAGGTGCAATGTGTGAATCTTTGTGTTATTAGTGACTGCCTTCGACACGATACGATTACTGTCCATGTTTACATTGGAAAAGTAATCAATTACCTGAAGATGCAATTTTCCAAAATAAGCCACATCCACTACTTCAGTGATGGCTCAGCTGCACAATATAAGAATTTCAAGAATTTTCTCAACTTATGCTATCACAAAGAAGATTTTGAAATAACAGCAGAATGGAATTTCTTTGGAACAAGCCATGGAAAGTCGCCTTGTGATGGCATTGGAGGCACAACAAAACGGTTGGCAGCAAGAGCAAGTTTGCAACGTCCATATGAAAACCAGATTCTAACACCCAAAGATCTTTTCAACTTCTGCAATGATAATATCAATGGAATCAAATTCTTTTTCATCAGCAAAGAGGAAGTTGAAGAAGAAAAAGCTTCTCAAGAAGAAAGATTCCTGCAAGGGCACACTCTAGCTGGCACAAGAGAAAACCACCATTTTTTGCCCATTGATATGACGACAATTAAGGTCAGTAGAGTTTCTAATGATGCGACATCTTTTTTGGCCAAAATTAGTGCTGCTGAAGTAGTAGTTCAAGTCATGGATCTTCAGCCTGGGCAGTATGTTGCTTGCATTTATGAAAAGAAATGGTGGATTGGAAACATCGTTGAAATCTCAGTCGAACAGAAAGATGCTTTCATAAGCTTTATGCATCCTCATGGTCCTGCAAGTTCATTTTATTGGCCCTTAAGACGTGATACTTGCTGGATTCCAGAACAACTTATCATTGGTGTTATTCCAGCTCCATCAGTGACATCATCTGGTCGGCAATACAGTTTTCCTGAAAGCATTCTCTTGCAAATCAACGATGCTTCCAGAATGATGAAGTAACTGAGGAAGACAGGCTTGGGAACCTGCATAAAGAAACCCACAATCAGGCTTGGGATCCTGTGGTAAAGACACCCTGTAATCAGGCTTGGGAACCTGCAGTAAAGATACCCACCCGTGGCTGTTACTGCATGGCTATCGGGCGTGGCCCCTATGGCGATGGGGATGCTGGTTTTATTGTGATAACCAGTAATGGCTCAGCCATCATGGACCAATGCAGGGCACTGCGCACACAAAATATAAGATACTTTGACCTGAGTAAATAAGCACTTAATGGAAGCGTTGCAAAAGAAAAATATATCCATCTTGTAGAGCAAGAGTTTCTCTTTCAGATGATACTATTCACAATTAAATCCAGGCTGACTATTTTGTAGTAATGGGCTTTGAACTTTGGTAAATAAAGCCATTTGCGCTGACACTGCCAAATTTGAAGAGATTTTGCAAGGCGACTATAAAGCCTGGGTAGTTGGAAATCCAGCTGTATTATGTCCAGCACAAAGATAAGACTTGGTAAAAAGTTCAAGTCCATATCTTTATCTGCAAGGAAATTATTGCAGTCTGAATATTGGTCAAAATTTGTCGCATTAAGTCACGACAGAATTAGGGGTACACTTTGAGTCGACTTGTTTGACCGGATTTTGCATCAGTAATCTTATAATTAATTTCGTTTGAATCAGCACAAAAAACTGTACAGGGTCTCATCTTACTAACCATTCTTATGAATTGGTTTCAATTTTATGAGACCCCAAAAATGGCATTTTGTCTGATGTCGCGCGCATGCGAACTTACTACCCTTCAGACAAGGGGGTGTAGATCAGCAAGTATTGCAGCTAGAGGCTTGAAATCTTGAGAAACTTAATTTAGCACTTGACTAGTGCTACAGATAAAATTTGAAGAAAATTGGAGACATGATGGTGGGAAGGTTTAGACCACTTGGCATGGAATGACCCTGCTTACTTATACAGCCAACAGCCACACTTTTGTAACCAGAAGCAGGCGAAGGCACATGCGCGACTCAACTGCACATGCGCAAGGGCCCACTTGCAACTGCTCACATGAATCTAATGTAAACAGTTGTGACATCATGCTCAGTGGAGGCAATTTTTTGTTATGAAGCATAACATAATCTTCCTAAAGTCTTTGACACATTTTGCTACTGGCAGACACTTGTATGAGCACAATGTTTTGATGTGTACTTGGCGCATGTCCTTCATAACTTTGGTTTTATTTTAGTTTTTCTCTCTCGTTCATGTCTTATTGCTGTAGTATTATTCTGCAGTAGTGGGATGCAGAAATATCCTTTATTAGAGTATTATTTCTTACCAGTCAAAATTACAAAAAATTTAACTGAAAACTAAAAAAAAAGTATCCCGGAATCCTTGTATTTGGAATGATGGAAGCCCCAGTCTCCTTCAGGTTATCATGATTTAGATTTTCAGTGGTTCCCTATTTCAGCTAAATTCTGGAATGGCTCTTGCTATAAGGCCACAGCCAACTACCTGTCTCATCCATCTCAAATTTGACCTGCATGTATGTAAATGGCTTTACATATGAACAAGCTTAGTGCCCACAGCTTTGCTTACATAGACTATAGTCGGTACAGATTTTTTTTCTTCTTCTGAATTTTTATGTTCTTCACATCACCTAAATGTTTAATGCTATTTAAGGCCATAGAAGCACAGTCTTTTCCGAATGTTGTTCTGACCAAAAAGTTATTCTGGTAGCTGGAGTCAAGGTTTCTGTTAACCATGCTTTTTCCATTCTTATGGACATATTTCCGTAGACTCATCCCCTAACATGTATTTCTTGATATACAACCAAAAATGAATTCCCAATTTTCATAATTTGTTTAAAACATACAAAAAATTATTTTCTTAAAATATTTCATACCAAGTTACACCCTTATAGGGGCTGAATTTTCAAAAATGTTGGTAACTATTTCTGACTGAGAAAGCAAATACCAATTTTCAAAGTTCTATCTTCAAAATTGCCTTCAGCAACGTATTTCAAAAAGCCTGTCCTCCCCTATTTCATCCCCTTAGGAGTGGAATCTCTAACAAATCCTTGTTAAATGATGCCTGCATTATAAGATTCACATCCTCTGCAAACTTCAAGCATCTATCCTTAGTTTGGGCTTGGTGATGTGTCAGTCTGTCAGGATATTGCCTTTTATATAGAGAGAATTATTGATGATTATGATGATTCATTTGTTATTCTTAAATTGTAATAACCTCATAACAGCGATCTACAGATCAACAAACCTACTACCTTCACAAAATGTAGTTGTTCCGATTGTTTTGATCTTTTAATTTATATTCACTCATTCTATACAAAAAATAATTTTTGATATTTCATGATTAATATCCAGTTTTCCATGTGAAAATTTGGGTTTCACCTACAGTGTTTTGAATATTAGCAAATTAAGCAATAAAAGTAAAATGTTTGGAAACTAACATCGGATAGGTGACAATCTAAATAATTAAAGTGAAATGTTATGTGTAGCTAATAAATGAATTAACTTTAAGAAAATTTTCTGTCATGGACATAACTATTCACAATTTTATATCTTTCTGTTTCAGAGCAAAACAAAAGTCATGCCACGTCACATTACAAAAATTCTACAAGTAAACTAAAAATGCTTTATACACAGAGTATGTCCTATATTTAATCACTACTAGTATTCTTTGGTCTCCATACACTGGCAGTATACTTACTATTAAATTCACTGTCACAGATGCATGTTTTGCAAGGCTCACTAGAATTGTACAGAAGTTGACCTTCGTAGTAATCCTTCCCCTCATAGTGACACCGTATCAGCTCAGTGCCATTGTTTGCTGCGAACATGAACATGATAGTATAAACTCTCAGCAATTTGTTATCTTTAAGGGAAGTTCTAAATACAAATTGCTATATTTGATATCAAAGTCATATTTAAAAATATCTGTCTTGATTTGATGCTGCTAAAACTGTGTCATAATTATTCATGCAAATTTATTAGTGAAAACTGCCATAGGTATAACATCGACAAATACCAAAGCAAGTATGACAAACACCTGAACAAGTCAACAGAAGTACATTTTCTATGAGCAACTTTGACAGAATATATCCAAGTAACTCACATGTGCTGGTTACGAAAGACATGATGCATTCATTTCACTGCTGTAAATGTGGAGTGCTTAAGTATAGATAAAATATAGTGTACTGGAATATAATTTGCCCATTTATGATTAATTTAGTATAGGAGTTGTATGTCTATACAAATATTTATGATACATGAAATTATTTTGCTCTTGGATCAATATATATACTGTATTGTAATGTACACAAAGTTCTGGTTGAGAATTATGAATTATTTAGGAGTAAAGAATATGACTCAGCGAAAGGCAAACATGTTGCATCATCGATAGGTACACAAACAATAGGTACAGAAATATTGGCTAGCTTCTTTAATGCGCTTCCTTTTTCAAGTTTGTGGAAAAATACACACACACGCACCTCTCTCTCTCTACAGTGTGCTCAGTCAACTACCAGCTCTTTTCTGACCCATGGTGAGTGTACTGGGGTGAGGTGGGGATGGGTGCAGTGAAGGATGGAGAAAAGTGGCAGGCAGGGAGGGAGTTGGGGGAAGTGTCTAGTGGCTTATGGTAGAGTGGGAAGCCATCTGTGGGCCTGCCTCAGTAACCCACCCAATTTGTGCTGCCACATCAGGTAGATGTGTGGTGTTATTTCATTGCCATGGTCTATGAAACTGCATGCCCAGCCATCTGCCACCTGCCACCTGCCCCTTCCACCTGCATCCCTAGCTAGCCCACAGCCAGCTCCCCACTCTCCCATGAGCTGCTGCACAGCCCCCCCCCCCAACCCCCTCACTGCATCCTGCCTCCCTCCAAATCTCACCCCACAATGACCCTTCCCACTCCACATCACACCTCCACCTCACCCCAGTAAACTACTCACCATGTGCCAGAAAAGAACTGGCAGTTGACTGAGAACAATATAGGGATATGCGCGCGCGCGCTCTTTTTTGTGTGTGTGTGTGTGTGTGTGTGTGTGTGTGTGTGTGTGTGTGTGTGTGTGTGTGTGTGTGTGTGTGTACACACACACCTATCGATGACGCAGCGCTTCTGCCAAGTCATCTTTTCTTTACCCCTAAATAATATATACTGTTTTGAACATTCATAAAACTTAAAACCATGTGGCAAACCAGACTAAGCTGAATGAATGAATCTGAAGAGCCATTAAGTATTGATTAAACTACTGCAGCATGGCACTTGACTGATTTTGTGGTTGAACCTAGAGGAAAGTTGGTGGTAAGAGGAAAGTTTTAAACAGTCCATGAGGTGAATTCATAACAAACTGGAGCTTTGAAGCAATCAATAAGGCATATGCAGGTGGTTTAACTGTCGGGACAAATCAGTCAATTTCAAAGTAATGCTGCCCAAGTGTTTTGGGTAATTTCTTATATCAGATTTATTCTATTGGAAAATGGTGTCCTTATCTTCAGAAATCTATATCAACAACAATCATTCTAATGGTACATCTTGCTCAGTTTAAGTGTGGTTTATGTCACAATCACCATGTTTTCAGTTATGTCAGCAGGTTCTTCTTTGCATGTCCATTTCTGGCAGTCCACAGCTTCCTTCTTAATGCTACTGTATGCGTTGCTGTCCAGCATTCATGAAGGCTATGAAGGCTATGAAGGCTCTTCCTCCCACCCCTTCTCTTCCCTTTCACATATACTTCTAAGGTAGTTTTTATAAGCCCCCCTCCTTCCCAAATATATGAGGTCTGTTAGGAAAGTATCCTACCCGACTTATTTTGCAAATACCTCACAAATTTGAATTTAGTGTACTCGCATGAGCCGACCTTGAACCTTTCTGTGCATCCATCCTTTTTTCCTGCCTGTCAATAGCATCAGTTGCTGGCAAGCAGCAATTGAGAGGGGGTAGCATGTAGTGCTCATGTCCCTTTTTCATTGCAAGGGAAATGACAGAATGACTGGAGCAGCACTACTGCATCAAATTTTGTCAGAAACTGGGTAGCAGCCAGGTGGAAACCATTTGGAAGATTCAGACAGCTTTCAGCAAAGATTCTATGGGCATCACACAGATTAAGGAGTAATACAACTAGTTTAAAGATGGCTGCACATCAGTGGAGAGCGAAACACTCTCCAATTGTCCATTAATATGCTGAAATGATCAGGTCATTGCTGAAGTGAATGCTGTATTGATGGAGAACTGTCGTGCCACTATCACACAAATTGTGGAAGAGGTGGCCATCAGCACTTTTATGGCATATTCCTTTGTGATCGAAGATTTGGCAATGAAGAGAGTGTTGGCAAAACTTGCACTGAAGCTGAAGAAAAGCACTTTATGTTGAAGTCTCACAGGACATGCTGGGACTCCACAAACAACGACTCCAACTTCATGAGCACCATAACCACAGGTGAAGAGTCCTGGGTGTATGGACATGACTTGGAAACCAAATCTCATTTGTCACAGTGGAAGCATTCCTCATCACCAAGATGAAAGAAGGCCCACCCAGTGTGCAGCAACATCAAAGTGATGCTGACTGCTTTCTTTGATTCCTGTGGTGTTGTAAATCATGAGTATACACCACAGGGTCAATCAATCAACAAGGAGTGTAACACACACACACACGCGCGCACACACATCCTTAACTTCCGTCTGGCTATTTTTAAACCACGTGAACCATTTGTAACACTGAGTATGACTTCAGTGCTGATCACCATAGGCTTCCTGCATCATTTGGTATGTCTCTGTATAGGTTTTCTTGAATTTCATGCAAAATTTAATATTTGTGTGTTACTCTTCTAACTCTGCCATCTCACAATTTGCAAACTGTGCAATCCAACGTTCTACTCGATACAGCACTAAACAATGACTAACAGACATACAACAATGAAACTTCCAACAGTTATGCACTAAACACAGGCATGTACAGGGATACCAACTGAATTGCACTGCAACACAAAATGGGTGCAAAATTATTTATATTTTGGAATTTCTGGAACAGATCTTGTATAGATGATATGGTACCAAATGTTAAGGAGGTTGGTGAGGGCAGCCAAACAAAGATTCATTTGTCGAGGAGAAGACAGGGGCTGGAAGGGCTGGGATGGCACATTGGCAGGAGGATCTGAAGCTGCCTGTGATGTGATATGTGGTAGCTATCATTGGGGTTCCCTCATGTTTCAACTGTGAGGACACTGCCTGTTGACAGATGTGAAGATATCTTAGTATAGTCAACATCTTAGGTAACTGGTATGTTGTAAACTAGCCAGTTAGTACTGAAGCTAGCTTACTGCCCGTCAAATATAATTTTATCTTTCCACATTTACTCCACACACTAGCTTGATGCTGCATTATCAAGCCCAGACACTCTATTTAAACTCAAGATATTTATTGATGACTAACCACCACCACCACCACCACCACCACCACCACCAATAATAATAATAATAATAATAATAATAATAATAATAATAATAATAATAATAATAATAATAAGTGACACAGATGTTAGATATAGAAGAAAAATTTCAGCTAACATATATAGAATACAAAGACACAAATACAGACATTAGACCATTCTTGCGTAGACCACCAAATTACCCACAAGTCAAAACAACAATAAAAACTATCAACACAGTCATACACAACAAAATAAATGAAAATACAACTATGGAAGAGTTACAACTACTGGTTTATATAGGAGGACTCACTACACTAAATATACACACTAGGCAGAGATCAGAACCAACCAACACATAGAAGAAACCCACAAAACCAGCATGGCAACACAGGCTACAGATCAGAATAGAATAACTGAGAAAAGACATCAGACAGCTAACACAATTTATAAGAAATGAAATATCAGACAAAAAACGAAAAAGGTTAGGTAAAATCTCACAACAAGAAGCGATAGAGCAATTAGATGAAAAGAAGCAGAAATTACAAGCATTGTCCAAAAGACTTAGAAGATACAAAAAAAGTGAAAATAGAAGGAAACAAAACCAAACATTCAACTCAAACCAAACATTCAACACAAACCAAAAGAAATTTTACCAGACAATAGATAACACACACATTAAAATAGACAACCCACCAAACATAACAGACGTGGAACACTTCTGGAGCAACATATGGTCAAACCCGGTACAACATAACAGGCATGTATGGTGGATACAAGCAGAAACAGACTCATACAAGATGATACCACAAATGCCTGAAGTGATAATTTTGCAACATGAAGTCACCCGAGCAATTAATTCTATGCACAATTGGAAAGCCCCTGGAAATGATAAAATAGCAAATTTCTGGCTAAAGAAGTTCACCTCAACACATTCACATCTAACTAAATTATTTAACAATTATATTGCAGACCCACACACAGTCCCTGATACACTTACACAAGGAATAACTTATCTGAAACCTAAAGATCAAGCAGACACAGCAAACCCAGCTAAATATTGCCCCATAACATGCCTACCAACAATATACAAAATATTAACTTCAGTCATTACACAGAAATTAATAACACATACAACACCAACAAAATTATAAATGAAGAACAAAAAGGCTGTTGCAAAGGAGCATGAGGATGTAAAGAGTAACTGATAATAGATACAGAGGTGACATATCAAGCTAAAACTAAACAAAGGTCACTGCACTACGCATACATTGATTACCAAAAAGCTATTGATAGTATACCCCACTCATGGTTACTACAAATATTGGAAATATACAAAGTAGATCCTAAATTGATACAGTTCCTAAACATAGTAATGAAAAATTGGAAAACCACACTTAATATCCAAACAAATTCAAATAATATCACATCACAGCCAATACAGATTAAGTGTGGAATATACCAAGGAGACTCACTAAGTCCTTTCTGGTTCTGCCTTGCTCTGAACCCACTATCCAACATGCTAAATAATACAAATAATGGATACAATATTACTTGAACATACCCACACAAAATAACACATTTGCTATACATGGATGATCTAAAACTACTGGCAGCAACAAATCAACAACTCAACCAATTACTAAAGATAACAGAAGTATTCAGCAATGATATAAATATGGCTTTTGGAACAGACAAATTTAAGAAAAATAGCACAGTCAAGGGAAAACACACTAAACAAGAAGATTACATATTGGATAACCACAGCGACTGCATAGAAGCGATGGAAAAAACAGATGCCTGTAAATATCTAGGATACAGACAAAAAATAGAAATAGATAATACAAATATTAAAGAAGAACTAAAAGAAAAATATAGACAAAGACTAACAAAAATACTGAAAACAGAATTGATGGCAAGAAACAAGACAAAAGCTATAAATACTTATGCTACACCAATATTGACCTACTCATTCGGAGTAGTGAAATGGAGTAACACAGACCTAGAAGCACTCAATACACTTACACGATCACAATGCCACAAATATAGAATACATCACATACATTCAGCAACAGAAAGATTCACATTAAGCAGACAGGAAGGAGGAAGGGGATTTATCGACATAAAAAACCTACATTATGGACAGGTAGACAATTTAAGAAAATTGTTTCTGGAATGAGCAGAAACTAGCAAAATACACAAAGCAATCACTCATATAAATACATCGGCTACACCACTGCAATTTCATAACCACTTCTACAACCCTTTAGATCACATAACATCAACGGATACGATGAAAGTAAATTGGAAAAAGAAAACACTACATGGCAAGCACCCGTATCATCTAACACAGCCACACATTGATCAAGACGCATCCAACACATGGCTAAGAAAAGGCAATATATACAGTGAGATGGAAGGATTCATGATTGCAATACAGGATCAAACAATAAACACCAGATATTACAGCAAGCATATTATTAAAGATCCCAATACCACAACAGATAAATGTCGACTTTGCAAACAACAAATAGAAACAGTAGATCACATCACAAGCGGATGTACAATACTAGCAGTTACAGAATACCTCAGAAGACATGTCACTATAGCAAGAATAATACATCAACAACTTGCCATACAATATAAACTAATAAAACAACACATTCCCACATACAAGTATGCACCACAAAATGTACTGGAGAATGATGAATACAAATTATACTGGAACAGAACCATTATAACAGATAAAACACCACCACATAACAAACCTGACATCATACTCACCAATAAAAAGATGAAATTAACAACTAATCAAAATATCCATATCCAATACAACAAATATACAGAAGAAAACAGGAGAAAAAATTGAAAAATACTACAGCTGGCTGAGGAAGTCAAGGACATGTGGCATCAGGATAAAGTTGACATTATACCAATTATACTATCAACTACAGGAGTCATACCACACAATATCCACCAGTACATCAACACAATACAGCTACATCCAAACATATATATACAACTACAGAAATCTGTAATTATTGATACATGTTCAATTACCCGAAAGTTCCAAAATGCAATGTAACATATACCGTACAGTTAAAAGAAAGTCACGCTTGACCAAGGTCCGTGTCACTTTCCATTTTTTGACCAGACATAACGTCTGAGTAAAGAAAGAATAATAATAATAGCCTAAGTGCAGGAAGTGTGGGAAGCCAAAGATCATCTCTAAACTTATCAACTACTCACCAAGATTTTACAAAAAACAAGAAAGCATAGTACAGTTGTTATAACCAAAGATGGATACTGAGGGGCAATGTTTCACTACACTGTAAAAGTCAGCACCAAGACATATTTCATAATTACAACTGAAAAAAGAAAACTAAATGTCCACAGAGTACATGTCTTACTAACGAAAAGTAACACTTGTTATGAAAAAAATCACAACATTTTCTACCAATTCTGAAATTTTCTAAATACTCAGGTCTCTTCCTTATATTTTACCTAATTAGCAATCAACACATATGTAAGTGCAGAATATACACATTCATGCCAAAATTAGATGGTAATTAAGTGATCATGATACAAAGTGTAATAAACATGATTTTAAGTGATACATTAAGTCCATTGGTTATGGTACTATTCTCCCTCAATGGAATAAGATGGTTTATCTGGTACACACAAGTCCTCAGTTGTCTTCTCTGTGTAACCAGTGAGAACAAACACTGGCATTAGTATATGAACTACATACCAATCCACTGACAGATGAACAGAAAATTCTCTTGTCCTAGTCAGACATTTCTTAAACAATGTTAAGGGTATAAGGTGAACATTTTATACTATAAACTAAACATTTAATAAAGTGATGCTTAATGACCCCACAGAGAGTAGATCCTTTAAAAGAAGCAAATAAATAAGCCTTGCCAAATGAAAATACATATACCCATGAAATACCACTCCAAAAATAATTCATTTGCAACTTCAGTTCCTCCCAACTTACCAATAATGGCAAGAATAAATGTGTGACAGCTAACAATTTTCAAAACAGTAGAAATGAAATATCTTACAGTTTACTAAAGAAAATCATTGATTCAGTTGCGCAAATACT
This sequence comes from Schistocerca serialis cubense, assembly GCF_023864345.2. NCBI lineage: Eukaryota > Metazoa > Arthropoda > Insecta > Orthoptera > Acrididae > Schistocerca > Schistocerca serialis. The sequence goes on from NC_064639.1 coordinate 538,951,326, forward strand.
TCTTGTACCTATACTATAACAAGGTTTCATCTTAGATATTTATATGTAAAATTGTGACATAAAAAAAAATTCATTTCATCACTTTGTATGCAGAACTTTCTGCTATAGTGAACCAACTCTCACCAAAATTTTCCAGCTTGGGTGTATATCAAAACTGAACACACTACTAACTTGCTAATTGATAAAATCTCACATTCTTAAGTTCATTCCTCTACATCTGCTGAAATCATCACCCACTCTGTTAGGTAATAAAACATCACATAATATTGATTGGTACTATCAGATTAAGTAACTGAAATACTCTTTGTAATCCCTTTTGGCCCAACCACATCAGCATATGTTCTATCCCAAATGATTAAATGTTTCTACCTTAATACATTTAAATTACTATAAAGCATGCATGGAGAAAGATTACCTCCAATAGTCCTAATCACATACTTCCTCCCTGTAGATATGGTTTCAAATCTATGATTTTTCCCAAATCTAATTCCTTGTTAGATCTTGTGTACACCAGTAAATATGCATTCTCATGGGACTTGTGTGCTACATTAAATGGCCCGTGGTACACGTGCCAAAATTTCTTTGAGTCTCTTTTCTTTGATCACTCCTATTCGGTTCCCTCATAACCTTCTCATTCATGTTCCTTTGTGGAGAAGATTCCAAAATTTTAATACACTTTACATCATTTTTCTTCATGCACTGCTTGAACCACCTAGACACAAACTGAGGACTATCGTCCAACAGCAAGGCCTCTCCTTGCATAGAGTTTGACAAACTTTGGAAATGTCTTTAGGAGCAAAAATGTGTAGCTACACCCTCCTCTTGGCACTGGCGAAGGGCCAAACAAATCTTCTGCTATTAATTCGGTAGGTCTAGTAGTGAGTACACTGACTCAAACCCTGAATTGACATGGTGGTGATGTTTGGCTTGTGGGACACGTAACTGTGCTGTCACCAGCACCCTTACACAGTTCCAACTTTTTTACAGTTTCAACTTTTTTACCCAATCCAATCTAGCCACTGTCTTGAATGATGATTATGAAATGATGAGGACAACACAAACACACAACACAAACACACAATCCTCATGCCTGCCAGGAATCGAACCCGGGATCCCATGATCCAGAGGCAACAATGCTCTCCACTAGACCACAAGCTCCAGGCAAATTGACATGGTAGTTGCCTTCACCTTCTCACATGTAGCTAGCTTCTTTCTCACCCTCCTCCACAAGTTGTTAAATACGAACTTCCTTGAAGCTTGGCAGTTCACTTGCATGGCCCAAACAGTCAGTAACTTTGTTCCACTATATCAATTAATTTCTCTACATTGTGTACCTGAAAGCTTAGTTTCCAGTCTTCCACTTCATCATACTTCCTCCTTAAAAGAATACCTTTGTGCAGAGTAAGATGGACCTTGACCTTTTGATAAGTACTAGAGTTCAAATAATGCATGGGCAACCTCAAGTTTTAATCTGCATTCTGCTCATGTCTAATTCTCTGACACACCTTCCTAATCGCATTCTAATCTCTCTCTTTTTCAAAGTACAATATTTTTATCTCACCCTTGTCCTATGTCACCTCCTGGTCATTCCCTCTTACCCTTTAAATCTGAGAAAGTGTCTGCTATGACATTCTCACAACCTCTTCCATTATCTCCAGTTCTAAGAAAACTGAATGCCTTGTGAGCTGTGGATACAACAGTTTTGTTTACCAATAAGTAATGTTCAAATTTCTGGAACACCCACACCACAATGAAGTCTGAGCTTCCAGTTCAGACAAACTACAATTCCTCTATGATGCTGCCAATGATCAACAGCCAAACAATTGTCCTATGCTTAATCATTCCTTCTGATGTGGGTATATTTTGAAACACTTCCACACCCAGCCCATACCCACATGCATCTAAAGTGATACAAAATTGGATAATACAATGAGGATGGTACAATATTTTTCCACAGAGAAGTTCATCCTTCAGACTTCTAAACACTTAATCCTATCACTCAGTTGACATCCGTTTGTAATTCCTCTTAAGCAGCTGCATCAGAGGTCAATCCTTGATTAAGTGCCCACTAACGAATTTGCAATGGAAGCTAAATAATCTCAACAAAGCTTACAATTGCTTTTGATTTGTGGGCACTGCCAGTTCCTCTCTCACTTTCAGCTACTCAGGATCTGGTGCTATCTCCATTTCCTTAATAAGATGTCCCAAGAACTTCACTTCTTGAAAAAATTCTGATTTTGCTAATTTTACATCCATCCCCTCTTTATCCAATGCAGATAGTACATCACTCAACAAATCTCAATGCTCCTTCCATCTTTTGCTTGAAATCAAAAAGCTGCATCGAAATCTGCACACGAAACATGGAATGCATTTGAACTATGAAGGGAAAAGATTTGTTTGTGATCGTGTTAGTGAAAAAATCAAAGACTTGTAAGGTATAGAACAATTTATCAGCTTCCTGAACATCCTTCCAACAGTGAGGAAAACAAAATAAATAAGAAAGAAGAACGAAAATACAACACTGCTGACATTCCTAATTTAAACTAGAGGTATGTGATGCTGTAAATATGATTCCCAATTACCAAATCGTGAATACACCGGAACTAAAAATTTATCACCATAATGTGCAATCCCTGCGTAATAAGATCGATGAAATTAACGTTCTATTAACACATGAACTTAATGATATCTCAGTGTTATGCATTTCTGAGCACTGGCTTAACCCAGAATTAATCCAGAATACGAAAATAAACAAATTTGTCTTGGCTGCTTACTACTGCAGGAAAAACAGCAAGCAGGGTGGGGTAGCAATTTACACAAAGGATAATGTAGATTTTATTACACTACCTGACGTAACTAGGGCAAATGTTGAAAAGGATTATGAAATTGCAGCTATAAAAATTACTCAGTTCAACCTGGTTATTGCTACAGTTTACCGATCACCGTCCAGGAATTTTGAACTTTTCTTAAACAAAATGGAGTCATTGCTAAATAAAGTAAATAAAATGGATTGTGAATTGATAATCTGTGGTGACTTCAATATTGACTTCCTCATGAATAGTGGAAATAGGGAGACCATTTTGAACCTTGCAATGTCCTACAATTTAAAGGCTGAAGTAAAAGCAGCTACCCGAGTATCAGAAACTTGCCAAACAGCTCTTGATCAGTTTCTAGTAAAGAAGAGTTTACATAACACCTCACTAAAAATTTTCAATGCAGGTTTTAGTGATCATCTTGCTCAAATATTAAGCATAAAAGTACAAGGCAGTATTATTAACAACATGTCTTTCAGAACAGCATATCGAAGTTATAATCAGCATAATGTGAACTATTTCAACAACTTATTACAGAAAGAAAAATGGCTAGGAGTGTACAAAATGAACGATATAAATGAAAAATTCAACACTTTCATTGATACATTAACCCATTTATTTGAACTTGCATTCCCACTGAAAACATTAACCATACGGGGAAACTCTAGAACAAACAGCTGGATCACAAAGGGAATAAGGGTTTCATGCCAGAAGAAAAGACTACTTCATGAAATATGTAACTAAAAAAATTCCTCACCTGTAGTACGCACATACTATAAAAATACTCCACAATATTAAGAAAAGTAATAAAAGCAGCAAAAATAATGCATAATGATGAAATCATTTATAATTCAGCTAATAAATCAAAGGCTATGTGGAGTGTTATAAAAAAAGAATGTGAAGAATACAGACAACCTTGGAAAAATATAACACTATCACATAAAAATAAAAAAGTAACAAACCCCTTAGAAGTAGCCAACACATTTAACAACTTTTTCACAGGTATTGCTGAAAATATGTTACAATCAAACTTTAAGAGCACCCAGGCAAATGAATATAAAATAAGTGCATGTAGAGGATCAATGTACATCAGTTCTGTTTCACAAGATGAAGTAGCTAAAGCAATAAAAGGACTGAAGAATTCCAAATCGGCAGGTATTGACGGTATACCTGCAACAATGTTAAAGAAGAGCGCATCAAACCTAATTGAAGTACTCACATTTTTGCGACTGCTCACTTCAGGCAGGCACTTTCCCTGATGTGTTGAAAACATCAAAAGTTATTCCTGTATATAAAAAAGGGGATAAAGACAATGTAAATAACTACAGACCCATCATAATTTCCTCCTGCATCTCTAAAGTACTGGAAAAAGTTATGTATGAGAAACTTATGAAATTTATAAATAAAAATAGCATCCTATGTAATGAACAACATGGATTCAGAAATGAGAGGTCAATGACAACTGCTGTCTATGAGTGCATCAATTCCATCCTAAACCTGATGGACAAAAAACAGGAAACAATTGGAGTCTCTATTGACTTGTCAAAAGCTTTTGACATGGTGGACCGTAAAATTCTGCTATCAAAGCTAGAAAGATATGGTATTCGAGGTCTGTCCAACAAGTGGATCAGTTCCTTCCTGACAAATCGTATGCAGGCAGTGTGCGTCAAGCACACAAATATTGAACTAAAAACTGTATCTAATCACTTATCTGACTATAAGCAAATAAAATGTGGTGTACCCCAAAGATCTGTATTGGGACCCCTTCTGTTTCTTCTGTACATTAATGATGTAAGCTTAAATACTGATGCACACAAAACAATCATATTTGCAGATGACACCATGATTCTACTAAAAGGAGATGACGAACAGTTACAGCAGACAGTAAACACGGTCACGAAACAACTTAGCAGCTGGGCACAGAGTAATCAGCTTGTAGTAAACAGAAAGAAAACCATTGCTCTAAAATTCCACAATGTTCCTAACAAGGACATGTTTATCCCATCAGTCTCTCTCAATGACGAACCAGTTGGTAACAGTACTGAAACCAAATTCTTGGGACTTTGGCTGCAGAGTAACATCAGATGGAATAAGCATATTGAATATCTCAATGCAGAACTGAGCAAAACATGTTATCTTCTTTGTTCATTAAAATCATGCTGTAGTGAGAAAACAGTATTGAATGCATATCATGCGTACTTTCATTCTCATCTTAGATATGGGGTCACCTTCTGGGGAAACTCTAAAATAGCTAATAGCACTTTTAAACTACAAAAAAGGGCCATTAGAATCTTGTTTGGGTGCAAGCCTAGAGACTCTTGTAAACCCCTGTTTAAGAAATCTGGTATTCTCCCATTACCGTGTGTGTACATTATGGAAACCCTTTTGTTCTTTAAATTAAATGTAATAGGCAAGGATCGGAGACTACAAAAACTGTGATATACATGAGCACTTTACCAGACAAAACAGAAACTTACATATGACTCAAATCAGCACAGCACTGTGCCAAAAAGGTACTTTTCACATGGGAGTTAAGCTTTATAACAAATTTCCTGAAAACATAAAAGCTATCACTGAGGTCAATACATTTGGAAAAATCTCTAAAGTCGTATTTACAGCATCGCTGCTTTTACTCCATTGAAGAATATTTAAATTTATGAAATGTGTTATATAAATACTTACATGTAAAGTGTATTATTGTAAGCTTAAATATGTATGCCTTGAAATTACTTTCAGCCTGTATATTTATAACTTGACTTGTCCAATGTCTTATGCATAAGCTGCTATGTAGACAACAGGACCAATAAAATACAATCTACAATCATCCACATAATGCTAATCCCACTCAACAAGGCCTTACCTAACATCATCCATTACCCGAATGAGAACATATTGTCACATTCAATCCAAAAGGTACTATCCAAAACTGATAGCATTTTCCTTCATGAAGGAAGGCAGTATACTTTCCTGACTACTCAGCAAGCTTTATTTTCCAATAACTGCAGGTAATTTCTACCAATTTTTAGTACTTGGACCTCTCAAACTTTTGTAACATTTCCTCCATACTGCCTCCCCCATCATTCTGCTCTACTAAAATTTCATTCAAATGTGGGCATTAATCACTATCTCCCCAGTTCCTTCTTTCTTCCCAACTACTATTAAGTGGTTGTCATACACATTTTGGCACCACTCAATGGCTCCCAGTCCAAAATACTTTGTATTTTGTTTTACACAGTCTCTTGTCTTGAAACTAGTATGCAGTAGGGCTTTACAAAAAATAGAATATGGTCCTTCACCTCTAATTTACATTCAAACCCATTCCCATGTCCTGTACTATCAGAAAATACCATTATATTTCTAAACTGAACCTGTGTTGAGTCTTCTGCTGCTCCTCTGTCAGTTCTATCATCTCCCACTCCAGGCCATTGTTATACCCTATGTCCATATGAATACACCTTAAAGGTAGTTCCACATGACTTTCCTCCAGAAATGGAACCTCCTGAACACTCCCACCTAAGTAACAGCAAAACTCTTACTCTGTAAGGTCAATTTTCCTTTCAATTTCAATTTGTTGAACAGATCTACCCCAAAAAGTAATCCTGCTCCTAACCCAGTAATTGCTAAGAACTGAAGTTTCATTGCGTGTCCCAATATGGAAATATCCAATAAAACTTCCCACTTAACTGCTTTTGTCAGTTTAGCAGTCACTTCAATAATTTTTACCCGTGGTTAAGAACTCCACCTGCTTAGCCGTTGACCCATACTACGTCTAAGATATCCCACACAACTCATTTCCACTATCTAGCACTTTTCATGGGAATGCCCTTTGTTTCAGTTTGAATGACCATGTGGTTCTCTTATTTTATCCACCAAGAACTTATCCTCATCTAATAACTTAGTACTAATTTGCAGTGTCTTGTCACACCCTCCTACCTCCTCCCTATCTTCACCACCCAGTTTTACATCTTGTCCACAGATTTTCCAATTGGTCTAACAGATTCAGGTTACAATATTGTTCTCATTCAGCCATTATTATTTTTCCATGACTGATTCATCACCAACATATTCAGATTTGCTGACTAACATATTGTCCCCATCAAAAACAAATTTCTGTAGAACATTTTCACCTTTCCCTTCACCCTCACTTTCCATCCCCTCCTCCTTCACATAACATCTCCTTTTCTATTCCAAACTCTCATCTCAAATATACTTCCACTCTACATCCTCACTGGACCAGGACTTCTACCAATGTCTTTCCATTTGGCATTTTATTTTACATGCCTAATGCCATCCTGGAACCCTGCTCGTACGTCCTCTCCTTGCCACTTTCAGCAATCTGTTCTATTTCATGTGCCTGTCTCTCCAAGCACTGAGGTTCCAACCCTTCTCCAGGATTGCTTCCTTTTATCTAAAACTACACCTTCAACTATTTGAATATTCCTGTTCCCTGATGACAGACTCCTCTTCCCCTTTAGCAACAAAAGGGACCCTCCATTTCCTTTCCAAGCCCCTTCCAACTAATGTCCTACCCCCTATAAGTTCCTTTCCCATTTCCATTTTCTTGCAGTATCTTTCTCCAAACTCACTCCTGCCCAGGCCCAATTTGTTTACTGCATATCGTCCCCATTACCTAGTCCATTGAATCTATCTTAGTTCCTTGGTCCATTGTTGGGGTAAACCTGAATTCCTTCCAGGAAATTAATAAATTCCTGAACATTATCCCTAGGCACAACAATTACCATTTGCCGTACCTGGGCAGGCAATTTATTCTCAAGACCTAGCATAATTGTCTCAGCATCCAGTTTGTTAAGTTATTTAATTTTATTGACCCACTATTGGCAAAAGGCCTTTAAGCCACTCCTCTAAGGATCATACATCTCCCCTTTTCTAGAAATCACTCCGTATAGATTGCAGCTTATCCTTTGACCAAACCTCAATCAGGAACTTTCACTCAAATTTTGACACAATCACAAAACACTGCCACCCACATGTATGCATCACTATCCAAATGACTTTTTATAAATGACACTCTCTCTCCGTCTTACCAACATCTCGTTAACAAATTACGAAAATATTTCAGAAATGTGACAGGATTGTCATAGGATCAAATCTACAAAACATTTTACAATTCAGAAGCAAGCTCTCTGCATGTACACTTTCATTACTCTTCATTTTCCTTATTACGTAACTAACATGCTTTTCAATATTTATGCACTTATTCTCAACCTCCTGAGACAACTTTTTTACTTCTAGTTTAACCAATTGGCAGTTCTCATTACGGTGAGGCTGTGTGCTTTTAACTATTTATTCTGCATACATTACATCAACTTTTCATCACTTTGATAACTCTTCTGTCTTATTATGACAATCTTTAACAATCTCCTCTATCTCCATGGTTACTCTTGCCTCCAACTCACTGTTTCTGTTGTCACATTGTTTCCTGATAACCTCAATCTCTTTCCTGAACTCCTCTGTCAAGGAATTCAGCTTCAACTTTACAGACTGCATCTCCGATTTTACTGACTCCAGAATGGTTTTCATATCATATTTGACTGAGCTTACATCAGTTATAGCTGAGCCTATCTGATCTCCAATATTTTCAAGCATCTGTAATAACATATCATTTGGAATCAATTCCATCTCCTCAGCATTAACAATTGTGATCTTGCTGCATTATGCTCCTGTTTTCTATTGGATACCTGTACATGCTTTTTGACACTACCCTCTACACGATATACAAAACTCATCATTACAAATATCCTCTGCAAATTGTTCTTGTTTAATAACCTTCTGTCCTTTGTCCATCTCACCCAAACAAACATTTCTGTCTTTCACAGCCATACTGACCAATCTTCACTTTCCAGGAGCAACTACACACCACTATGCTGCACTGTGCTTCATCTGTTTATTTTCCACCAACACCCTGTTCCATGCATCAAAACAGCTGTGATCATGCTATGAGCAACCAAGGAAAAAACACTCACTGTGCAGGCATGACTGCCACATGCTACAGTGGGATGTGCCCCAAGATGCCTTGCCTCCTGCAGCTGTCCCCGTCTCCGTGAATAAGTGCACATTTGCCCACTCATTTGGAAGAATCAAAAGATAGCAGAACTGTGCTGATGGCTATTATATCATTTCATTCTGCATGGATACACAGTAGGCACTCTTCAACTGTTTGCTGTTAGCACACTGAGTGACACTAGACATCACACAATTGCATAATTGTTCATGCGTCACTGTTCACATAGCTGGGCCACATTTCTCACACTTAAATTCTCCTAGTTTATTAAACTAAACTGTTTTGATCCTGCTTCTGGCACCAACTGTAAACTATTAAAGCTAGCTTGCTCCTCTTCAAATATAATTTCACTGGTCCACATTTACTCCACACTTTATGTTGAATTATCAAGCCCAGATTTGTAATTTAAACTCAAGATTTTTATTGATCACAACCTCCTATACATCACAGTTCCATTTTCTGTTAGAACCTCCTGGCTAATACTACAGCAGCAATGTCGAAGTTCAGAAAGTGCAAGAAGTCAAGGATCATCTCTAAATTTATTGACTACTGACAGATACATTTAAAAACCACACGTGGCATAGTTGTTAGATGTACAGATTGATACTGGGGGGCAAGTGCTTCCAATGTTTCAGTGTGTATGTAAGTTGTTTAGTTACTGATCTGTTATCAGTCACACAAATGCCATGGCAGGCATCTACTATCAATTATAGTCTTCAAGCTTCACATGGATGTTCTCTGGATCAAAGTCTCATGTCAAGTCTCGTGACCCCTTTGAGTCCAGATTAGCTGTTTGCATGTTTGAGTAATCATCAGTGTGGGGCATTGTCCATTTATACTTTGTCCATAGCAGCGTGACTATGTCTTTGAATAGAATCCACAATGGTTTTAGGCAACTTAATGTCACAGTCACTGCTTTTCTTTTGAGCAAAATGTTGCACATGTGAGAGACCCTTTTTAAAACTTGACATGGACCTGGGTAGGGTGGCAATAAAGCTGGCCAGATCGTAGTGTCCCATAGCATCACAAATTCACAGTTTCCCAGTACATGAGAACTTTCAGATTGGTGTATGAAGAGTGTGATGGTACCCTTTTATGATTCATATGGCTCTTTGCTCACAGAACTTTTGCTGGTAGGTCTGCTGGGTCAAGGGGGTTGGGATGGCAGAACCAACTCTGCTGACTGTGTGAGCAATCCTCCATACATAGTTCTGCTAGTGATCTGTGTAAGTCTTACTTGAATGCTGTACGAACACCTAGCAGCACCCATGGCAAGGTGTCCATCCACAGTCCTCCATGGTGCACGAGTGCAGCTTTTAGGGTTCTGTGTCACCACTCTATGGGTCTGTCACCCAGAATGGTACACAGTCTAACAATTACACATAATGCCGCAGAGGTTGGAGATAGCTTCAGACAGTGCGGACTCAAATTGTCTTCCGTGGTCTGTCATTGTTTCAGAGCAGCCGAATCCAGCTATCCAAGCATCAATGAACATGCAAATTGCACTGTACACACTGCACTGCTTCCTACTAATAATGACTTCTGTCAGCAATTGATAGTAAGTATCTGTAACCTCCCCCTTTTTCAACACAGGGCCAATGATGTCTGGATGCACATAGTTATAGCTAAGTGTCCTAGTTGAGACTGTGTATGATCCTATTTGAGGCAACATATGACGACCAATTTTGCTTTGCTGGCACACCAGGCAAGCTTGTGCACAGGCTCAACAGTCTTGTTTAATGTCTGGCCAAACAAAACATTCAGTAATAAGCTACACTGTTGACCTAACCCCAAGGTGCACCATATCTAATTGCTCAAAAATAATATGGTACATGGATATGAATACTAGTGGCCAAATTTTGTTTCAAGATACATCACGTAGTATTTAGGCATTAGTCCCAGGTGCTGTCTGCTATTCTTTGCAGAGGTCAGTGAAATCTCTGTTAAGTCCACAATGGCAACATTGCAGTTCTTCTCTTCTGACAGTTGTTATAATCTAGTTGTAGAGAAATAACACTGATCTGTGACAGTGTGATTATATTGTCAGCACCATGAAGGTAACAGGTGTCTCATGTATTGTGTAAAATTGTTAGGATGATGGAAGTGATCTTTTGAGAGGTGCCATATGGCATCTGCAAGTGATTTGCATAGATAATGGCATGCCTCCCTTTGATATCATCTCTAAAATATTTGACACAAATGGTGAGTAATTCACAGTTGAACATGGAAAATTTCAATTGTGAGGCCACTCCAATGGCCGCATCACCAGTGTAAATTGTGACAGTAAACTGGGCATCTGGTAATGGGTGGTCGAAAGTTTTCACTTCTGTGAGGCAGTCTGTGGCTAGTATGAAGAACTCCTGCACTTTATCAGTCCATTCCAGTTTCCTCTCTCCTCATGTATTTTCTCCAGTGAAAGCATCAGTGAGGTGGTGGGGGATCAGTATTGCTGCCATCTGTGGCAGCAGACATCAGCAAAATTTTACAATGCCTAGTGTCATAGGCCATATTAATTCTGTGGGGAGGGTAACTGCTTAAAGAGTTCCATTCATTTGGAGATGGGTTTGATCCCTGCAGCATTTTGTAAGTGTCAGAGAAAGTTCACTTCAGCTTTCCACAATTGTGATTGTCATTTATGACCCTGCCCTTATCTTAGAGCAGCCAGAACTAGTTCAAGATGCTTTTCGTGGTTGTGTGGGGTGGCAGAAAATGTTAGGATATCATCAAGGTAAGTACAACAAAAACAAAATTTGAAAAGAACTCCATCAGTGAACTGCTGCCAAGTTTGAGCTTCATTCTTTAATCTTTAGGGCAGGAAGAGGAAATTAGAAAGTCCCAATATGTGGTTACTGTTGTGTTAGCGACATTGTCTGCGCTCATAGGTATTTGGAAGTAAGCTTTTCTGCAATCAGTGACACTGAAAATAGTTGCACCCACTACAGAGTAAGTAAAGTCTTGGTTATTTGGAATTTGGCAACTGTTTTACATTTTTTGAGTGCTAAGGCTCCATAATCACTGCAGAGTCTTGCAGATTCATCCTACTTCAGTAAAAGTTTTATTGAAGTCCATGGGCCGTATGAAGGGCAGACCATCCCTAACTGTGAAAGTTCATCAAGAACCACATTTACAGTCGAAGTGTCACGTGCCAGCCACCGTCCTTTATGGTGGATAGCTGTGGACTGGGTGTTGAGAGAATTCAGTGTGTTGTACCATAATGGATGGTGCATTGTTGAACATTCACTTGTGACTGGTTGGATGAGTGTATGGTAAACTCATCTGATGCACTGAGAGATGAGGCAGAATGTGCCTTACTGACCTTTGTTCAGTGTGGTGTGCTCAATGTCATTGACTGTGCAGCTGTGGGTTATAGTGATGGTGGGACATCATCTGTCAAGAGTGAGCATGGCACAGGTAGTGCTGACATCAACTGTGTGATGTGTGAGTGAAAGACACTTGCATTGTTTGCACCTGTGCACAAGTACAGTGGACACGTCTGTATGTGTTGAAGCGCTGTATTATCAGCAAGAAGTGCATCCTATGCTTTTTGAGTCTCCAGATAAAGTTGGTGTTTCATAATTAGGTTCTACATTGTCATAACACACTCCTTTAATTCGTTAGACTAAGTGACGTCATGCTGATGCCCAACAGAGCTTGAGGTAGTTTCTGGTGCACAAAGACACATTTGAGTGAATAATCCTGGAATGAGTCACCTGATGTCGTGCTGCAGTAGCACTGCATTTTTTAAAAATATGGTGAAAGTGCTGTAGGAACTCTATCCCTATGACTGGTTCACTCACATCTGTAATGAAGTTCCATGGGAACTGTTGATCTGAAACTAGTTCCAAGGTACAGCTAGTGATTCCGTGCACAGAGATAGGCAAGTTATTTGTAGAGCAGAGCTTTAGGGATGTTGTGCTAGATAGCTGCATTTGTGCATCTTGGTACTATACTGATGTCTGACCCCATACCAGTGAGGAAGTATTGACACACACTTTGACCAAATATATAGAGCCTTCCTCCCAGTGCTGAAACTGGTGCCAAGGATGTTTGTCCCAAGCACTGTAGGCATTGGTGGCTTGACATATCAGCAAAGATCAGTGTTTCTACTGCAACCCCTGTTTACAGTTTGGGAGGGGAGGGGGGGGGGGTTAGTAGTTTGCCATAGCTGTAGGGAGGCTTGGAGTTACATGTGGTATCACCAAACTGTGCACAATACCAGCAATTTGGTGACCTTAGGGCAGTGACAGCACTTGGTGGGGAACAATGGGGTGAGAGTGAGTTTGGTGTCCTGGCTGGGGGTGGTGACATCACCATCATCACTTTCAATGTGTGTCAGAGTGGTTTGGCTCAGATCTAGCATTGTGTGTGATGTTATTGTCCACAGAACTGTCGTGTTGTCTGTGCTGTAGTACAGCAAATATTCTGTTCACCAGCCAAAGCTGCTGCTTTAGCACCATCTCATGAGCATTCATGGTAAGTTTTAGCCATAGCAGAAGCTTGTCAACCCATAAATTCCATAATGCCACATCTGGTATGTGGGTCATGGCAACTAGTGTCCATAGTTGGCACTACAGATGGGGCAGTATCTTATGGGCAACTTGTTCATCACAGATTGCCTATTTTCGTTGTTTGTGGGTGTGCGACAATCACTGGAGTTAGGTGGATTTTGATGCTTCATATTTCTTTTGTTCATGTGGCAAGTATTATATCACATACTGTCAGCATGCTCTGCTAAGTGGCAAATTGAAGTCATGAAATGAGAGTGATCATCCAAAATTCCTAATGAGGTACAGACAAATTCCACTGTCTCAAACCAAAGTGCCAATTCTTCTGGCCAGAATGAAGGCAGCTTGGGTTGTGTGCTAAGTCTCCAAACACAAGTATGAGTTGTGGTTGCACTAGTGCAGTCATGAAAAACATTATAACCAATTAAGTATTGTGGAGTACTCAGAGTGCAGTTGCCGATCTGGTTATCATGTCCAGGCAGTGTGTGTCCTGTTGCACTCTGCCATACATGGCAGTCCTATTCGCTGATAGTGTTCACAAAGCAGCTGAGGCACTTGGTGCAAGAGTCTTGTTATTGTTCATATTCATATTGTCTTATTATATACCTTGTCCGACTTGTCGTGCTGAATCATGATTCTGATTCTTATACAAAGTTCAATAGTGGCCACTGTAGTGATGAGCTGGAACACTCATTTCTTGATAAGAAACATCCATAGTTGTATTTAGTTCATATTTGAGCACTGGCTGACTTATTACACCGACTTTGCACATCACTCATATTAATCCTTGAGAGACAATCTAGAGGAACTGGTGGGGGTGATGTAACTGATGCAAGATGGCTGCACTGTTACTGTGTATTATCATTATACTGAATGAAATGTCTCCCCATCTTCTTACACAGTTGTCGTGAATCACTGATATGGTAGATTTCCCTACTAGGTGCAGGGATCTTAGGAATAACATAGATGACATATTGGTGTGATATTGCTTTATTCTCATAACACAGCATACAGCCACTCAGTATGATGCAAGGTTCTAAACTGAACTGAACTGACTTCTCTGGAGTCCACCCAGATGTTCCAGTTTTTGTGTGTTCTCTAGACAGACATATTATTCGACACTGTGTCCCCACAAGTTTATAGTCACTGCTCACCTTTGTTCAAGTGTATATTGATTCATTCTACATCACTGAAGGTTCTCCTCCTTGATGGGGTATACAGAACACAGTGTATGAGACAAAATTTCAAAAATGTGTTAACAAGAGATTTTTTAATTGTTAGTGTGGATGAGTCAGTCCTGCCTGGATTATTCCTATTTTTGGGATGGATAAATAGATGTTAGTCTTCCATCCCACATATTACTTGTCTCATTTTTGTATTTTAAATGTTAATGTTCATATTCATAAATGGAACTGATCTCTCATTAATTTTCTTGAAAACTAAACGGCAGACAGCTGTTGTGAAACTGGTGGTACTACTAAAGGATTATACAACATCAGAGTTGTATCTTCAGGTATGTCAAAATTAAGACTAGCACACGAGAGAATTAAAAATTATAAAAAAAATTGCAGAAATGGCAAGAATCTAGAGAGAATAAAAGTAATGTAGTATAAAATTTGTAACTGGCAAAAACAAATTTAAATATAGGAGTCAACTTACTTAATCGCAGTTGATTTACAGGAAAAAGTTGAGAGCACTGGATGTCCCCCACAATAAATTCTTGAAATAGTGATGAAAATTAAAACTTATAACAGGTGGAATGGAGGATATAGTCATAAAAAAGGTGACTAAAAAGAACAGTTAAGTTTTAAGACCAGAAAAAGGGACTTAAAAATGAACAGCTGATGTAGCTGAAGATGCAACTAACGATGATAAACTGGCAGTACTATTAAAGGATCATACAACATCTGTTTCCAGTTTGTCAAGAATGAATACCTTCAGTGGCAGATGCCCATAATATACAATTTGCTGTTATCTTTTTTAACTGTTTAATTAGTTAAAATAATTTATGCTGTATATGAAAAATTATGCAGAAACACTATTACAGTTATGTTAACAATAAAAACCGGCATTACACAAGAAGAGGAAGAGTCTTTATGTCAACTCACCACAAAGTTCACCCGATGCACAGCAGGTGTCCAATTCATGTGTATGATAGCAACCTTTTGGCAATTCCACGTCAAACAAGTGCTCTGGACATTCACTGGAAATACAGCTCAGAGCTGCCCTAAATGTGAATCATGATAGTTAAAGATGTTTAAACATATATTTCAAATATCAAGTGAAAATAACTGTAAAGAAAGATATTTAGGTACTTGGATAAATGTTTCATGGAGTTCACGTATTGTCATATTTGTATTCAGCCATAAAGATTTTACAGCTTCGGCCACTCATAACCAGGAGATTTCCGTAGGCCACTGGGTATTTTATATAACTGTCCATATTAAAGTACCAAATGGTCTATAGAAATCTCCTGAAAATGACAGAGTCACTGAAAGTTTGAGACTGAATACAAAATTTCACACAACAATAACTTTAAAATAATTTATTCAAGATTGTAGCTGTGAAAAGAATGGGTATTTTACAGGCACTGTTGAAACTGATGATGTGACAATGTATTTATGTGATTTCTAGAGATACTATGAGTTTAGAGATGATAGTTGAGAATAATCTTCTAGACTTAAGCTTTGATAAACAGGACAGGAGTGAGACACTGAAGTTCATCCCAGGTCCAGCTGTGTAGCAGACAAACAAGA
>NC_064639.1:538969921-538982421 GCF_023864345.2 Schistocerca serialis cubense
GATAGAGAGGTGGCGGGGGGGGGAGATAGAGAGGTGGCGGGGGGGGGAGATAGAGAGGTGGCGGGGGGGGAGATAGAGAGGTGGCGGGGGGGGGAGATAGAGAGGTGGCGGGGGGGGGAGATAGAGAGGTGGCGGGGGGGGGAAGATAGAGAGGTGGCGGGGGGGGGGGGAGATAGAGAGGCGGGGGGGGGGAAGATAGAGAGGCGGGGGGGGGGAGATAGAGAGGTTGGGGGGGGAAGATAGAGAGGCGGGGGGGGAAGATAGAGAGGGGGGGAAGATAGAGAGGCGGGGGGGGGGAGATAGAGAGGCGGGGGGGAAGATAGAGAGGCGGGGGGGAAGATAGAGAGGCGGGGGGGAAGATAGAGAGGCGGGGGGGAAGATAGAGAGGCGGGGGGGGAGATAGAGAGGCGGGGGGGGAGATAGAGAGGTGGCGGGGGGGGGAGATAGAGAGGTGGCGGGGGGGGGAGATAGAGAGGTGGCGGGGGGGGGGGAAGATAGAGAGGTGGCGGGGGGGGTGGAAGATAGAGAGGTGGCGGGGGGGGGGGGGGAAGATAGAGAGGCGGGGGGGGGAAGATAGAGAGGCGGGGGGGAAGATAGAGAGGCGGGGGGGAAGATAGAGAGGTGGCGGGGGGGGAGATAGAGAGGTGGCGGGGGGGGAGATAGAGAGGCGGGGGGGAAGATAGAGAGGTGGCGGGGGGGGAGATAGAGAGGTGGCGGGGGGGGGGAAGATAGAGAGGTGGCGGGGGGGGGGAAGATAGAGAGGCGGGGGGGAAGATAGAGAGGAGAGGCGGGGGGGAGATAGAGAGGTTGGGGGGGGAGATAGAGAGGCGGGGGGGGGGAAGATAGAGAGGCGGGGGGGGGGGAAGATAGAGAGGCGGGGGGGGGGGGGAAGATAGAGAGGCGTGGGGGGGGGGGAAGATAGAGAGGCGTGGGGGGGGAAGATAGAGAGGCGTGGGGGGGGAAGATAGAGAGGCGTGGGGGGGGAAGATAGAGAGGCGTGGGGGGGGAAGATAGAGAGGCGTGGGGGGGGGAAGATAGAGAGGCGTGGGGGGGGGGAAGATAGAGAGGCGGGGGGGGGGAGATAGAGAGGCGGGGGGGGAGATAGAGAGGCGGGGGGGGAGATAGAGAGGCGGGGGGGGGAGATAGAGAGGCGGGGGGGGGGAGATAGAGAGGCGGGGGGGGGGGAGATAGAGAGGCGGGGGGGGGGAAGATAGAGAGGCGGGGGGGGAAGATAGAGAGGCGGGGGGGGGGAAGATAGAGAGGCGGGGGGGGGGAAGATAGAGAGGCGGGGGGGGAAGATAGAGAGGCGGGGGGGGGGGGAAGATAGAGAGGCGGGGGGGGGGGAAGATAGAGAGGCGGGGGGGGGGAAGATAGAGAGGCGGGGGGGGGGGAAGAGTGGCGGGGGGGGGAAGAGTGGCGGGGGGAAGAGAGAGAGGCGGGGGGAAGAGAGAGAGGCGGGGGGAAGAGAGAGAGGCGGGGGGGGGAAGAGAGAGAGGCGGGGGGAAGAGAGAGAGGCGGGGGGAAGAGAGAGAGGCGGGGGGAAGAGAGAGAGGCGGGGGGAAGAGAGAGAGGCGGGGGGAAGAGAGAGAGGCGGGGGGAAGAGAGAGAGGCGGGGGGAAGAGAGAGAGGCGGGGGGAAGAGAGAGAGGCGGGGGGAAGAGAGAGAGGCGGGGGGAAGAGAGAGAGGCGGGGGGAAGAGAGAGAGGCGGGGGGAAGAGAGAGAGGCGGGGGGAAGAGAGAGAGGCGGGGGGAAGAGAGAGAGGCGGGGGGAAGAGAGAGAGGCGGGGGGAAGAGAGAGAGGCGGGGGGAAGAGAGAGAGGCGGGGGGAAGAGAGAGAGGCGGGGGGAAGAGAGAGAGGCGGGGGGAAGAGAGAGAGGCGGGGGGAAGAGAGAGAGGCGGGGGGAAGAGAGAGAGGCGGGGGGAAGAGAGAGAGGCGGGGGGAAGAGAGAGAGGCGGGGGGAAGAGAGAGAGGCGGGGGGAAGAGAGAGAGGCGGGGGGAAGAGAGAGAGGCGGGGGGAAGAGAGAGAGGCGGGGGGAAGAGAGAGAGGCGGGGGGAAGAGAGAGAGGCGGGGGGAAGAGAGAGAGGCGGGGGGAAGAGAGAGAGGCGGGGGGAAGAGAGAGAGGCGGGGGGAAGAGAGAGAGGCGGGGGGAAGAGAGAGAGGCGGGGGGAAGAGAGAGAGGCGGGGGGAAGAGAGAGAGGCGGGGGGAAGAGAGAGAGGCGGGGGGAAGAGAGAGAGGCGGGGGGAAGAGAGAGAGGCGGGGGGAAGAGAGAGAGGCGGGGGGAAGAGAGAGAGGCGGGGGGAAGAGAGAGAGGCGGGGGGAAGAGAGAGAGGCGGGGGGAAGAGAGAGAGGCGGGGGGAAGAGAGAGAGGCGGGGGGAAGAGAGAGAGGCGGGGGGAAGAGAGAGAGGCGGGGGGAAGAGAGAGAGGCGGGGGGAAGAGAGAGAGGCGGGGGGAAGAGAGAGAGGCGGGGGGAAGAGAGAGAGAGGGGGGCGGGGGGGAAGAGAGAGAGGGGGGGCGGGGGGGAAGAGAGAGAGGGGGGCGGGGGGGAAGAGAGAGAGGGGGGCGGGGGGAAGATAGAGAGGCGGGGGGGGAGATAGAGAGGCGGGGGGGGAAGATAGAGAGGCGGGGGGGGGAGATAGAGAGGCGGGGGGGGGAGATAGAGAGGCGGGGGGGAAGATAGAGAGGCGGGGGGGGGAAGATAGAGAGGCGGGGGGGGGAAGATAGAGAGGCGGGGGGGGGAAGATAGAGAGGCGGGGGGGGAAGAGTGGCGGGGGGGGGGAAGAGAGAGTGGCGGGGGGGGGAAGAGAGAGTGGCGGGGGGGGGGGGAAGAGAGAGTGGCGGGGGGGGGAAGAGAGAGAGGCGGGGGGGGAAGAGAGAGAGGCGGGGGGGGGGAAGAGAGAGAGGCGGGGGGGGGGAAGAGAGAGAGGCGGGGGGGGGAAGAGAGAGAGGCGGGGGGGGGAAGAGAGAGAGGCGGGGGGGGGAAGAGAGAGAGGCGGGGGGGGGAAGAGAGAGAGGCGGGGGGGGGAAGATAGAGAGGCGGGGGGGGGGAAGATAGAGAGGCGGGGGGGGGGAAGATAGAGAGGCGGGGGGGGGGAAGAGAGAGTGGCGGGGGGGGGAAGAGAGAGTGGCGGGGGGGGGGGAAGAGAGAGTGGCGGGGGGGGGGAAGAGAGAGAGGCGGGGGGGGGAAGAGAGAGAGGCGGGGGGGGGAAGAGAGAGAGGCGGGGGGGGGAAGAGAGAGAGGCGGGGGGGGGAAGAGAGAGAGGCGGGGGGGGGAAGAGAGAGAGGCGGGGGGGGGAAGAGAGAGAGGCGGGGGGGGGAAGAGAGAGAGGCGGGGGGGGGAAGAGAGAGAGGCGGGGGGGGAAGAGAGAGAGGCGGGGGGGGGAAGAGAGAGAGGCGGGGGGGGGAAGAGAGAGAGGCGGGGGGGGGAAGAGAGAGAGGCGGGGGGGGGAAGAGAGAGAGGCGGGGGGGGGAAGAGAGAGAGGCGGGGGGGGGAAGAGAGAGAGGCGGGGGGAAGAGAGAGAGGCGGGGGGAAGAGAGAGAGGCGGGGGGAAGAGAGAGAGGCGGGGGGAAGAGAGAGAGGCGGGGGGAAGAGAGAGAGGCGGGGGGAAGAGAGAGAGGCGGGGGGAAGAGAGAGAGGCGGGGGGAAGAGAGAGAGGCGGGGGGAAGAGAGAGAGGCGGGGGGAAGAGAGAGAGGCGGGGGGAAGAGAGAGAGGCGGGGGGAAGAGAGAGAGGCGGGGGGAAGAGAGAGAGGCGGGGGGAAGAGAGAGAGGCGGGGGGAAGAGAGAGAGGCGGGGGGAAGAGAGAGAGGCGGGGGGAAGAGAGAGAGGCGGGGGGAAGAGAGAGAGGCGGGGGGAAGAGAGAGAGGCGGGGGGAAGAGAGAGAGGCGGGGGGAAGAGAGAGAGGCGGGGGGAAGAGAGAGAGGCGGGGGGAAGAGAGAGAGGCGGGGGGGAAGAGAGAGAGGCGGGGGGGAAGAGAGAGAGGCGGGGGGGAAGAGAGAGAGGCGGGGGGGAAGAGAGAGAGGCGGGGGGGAAGAGAGAGAGGCGGGGGGGAAGAGAGAGAGGCGGGGGGGAAGAGAGAGAGGCGGGGGGGAAGAGAGAGAGGCGGGGGGGAAGAGAGAGAGGCGGGGGGGAAGAGAGAGAGGCGGGGGGGAAGAGAGAGAGGCGGGGGGGAAGAGAGAGAGGCGGGGGGAAGAGAGAGAGGCGGGGGGAAGAGAGAGAGGCGGGGGGGAAGAGAGAGAGGCGGGGGGAAGAGAGAGAGGCGGGGGGAAGAGAGAGAGGCGGGGGGAAGAGAGAGAGGCGGGGGGGAAGAGAGAGAGGCGGGGGGAAGAGAGAGAGGCGGGGGGAAGAGAGAGAGGCGGGGGGAAGAGAGAGAGGCGGGGGGAAGAGAGAGAGGCGGGGGGAAGAGAGAGAGGCGGGGGGAAGAGAGAGAGGCGGGGGGAAGAGAGAGAGGCGGGGGGAAGAGAGAGAGGCGGGGGGAAGAGAGAGAGGCGGGGGGAAGAGAGAGAGGCGGGGGGAAGAGAGAGAGGCGGGGGGAAGAGAGAGAGGCGGGGGGAAGAGAGAGAGGCGGGGGGAAGAGAGAGAGGCGGGGGGAAGAGAGAGAGGCGGGGGGAAGAGAGAGAGGCGGGGGAAGAGAGAGAGGCGGGGGGAAGAGAGAGAGGCGGGGGGAAGAGAGAGAGGCGGGGGGAAGAGAGAGAGGCGGGGGGAAGAGAGAGAGGCGGGGGGAAGAGAGAGAGGCGGGGGGAAGAGAGAGAGGCGGGGGGAAGAGAGAGAGGCGGGGGGAAGAGAGAGAGGCGGGGGGAAGAGAGAGAGGCGGGGGGAAGAGAGAGAGGCGGGGGGAAGAGAGAGAGGCGGGTCGAAGAGAGAGAGGCGGGGGGAAGAGAGAGAGGCGGGGGGAAGAGAGAGAGGCGGGGGGAAGAGAGAGAGGCGGGGGGAAGAGAGAGGCGGGCAGGTGGAACCCACACCAGAGATGCTGGGGGGGGGTGAGTTGGTCTTCCAAGTGGCTCACACTACAGAAACAATTTAGAGAGACTGGTCAAACCCAAAGGGCGGCTAGGGGAAAAAAAAGGAGAGTGCAAAAGCAAGATCTTAAAGGAATAGAAGAGCCAAGGAAATAGCTGGGTTGAAATAAAGGGAAACAGAGAGAGAAAGGTAGGAGGGGCCAGGAGGTTGGAGGATCTAGGGTGGGGAAGGACGGATATGGGGTAAGAAATGCAGCCCCAGAGAGAAGGGAAGCTCCAAACCCTTGGGGGAAGGGGGGGGGGGGTACTTTTTTGTCCATCAAACATTTTATATCACTGGCTAATTGATTGATTGTGGCACTGTGCTACTTAATGTGGAGTGATGAATGTCATTTTTCCTTCTGATATTTTAATTGTGTACATCATTGTTGCTTATTCCAAATCACTGTTCGTTTCTAAACTGGCTCAGTTCATTTGAAATCCCTGGTACCAATTCTAGTGGAGTAGACTTCAAGAATGAAGCTACATACTAGTGAGTGAGGTTTTATTACTAACAATGAAATGTACTCTAAGATTGCATGTGCACAACACAATCATTCACAGCGAGCTGACAGCGGCTTGAGTCACAAAGATATTCCTCTCTGAGGGAGGTCCAACAAATACTGCTACTACAGTTTTATTTGCGTGATATTTATTGACGTAATTGGTGATTTCCTCACAGAGTCCCCTCCCCTCCAGTGTAGAGCACTGGAGGGTCAATGGAGGTCTCTGCCATTCATGCATTCTTTAGAAAGATGTGCTTGGCAACCTATGCTGCAACTGGCAACAACACTGAACATGAATGTACCATTTCTCATTGAATAAGTGTGATGGTGGCCCCTCTCCCCTTTTAGTGCAGACGATGCTGGGTATAGTAGGGGGAAACATCACTAGATATGGCCATAGAAAGATTGCTGGTCAGTGTGTAAATTTTTCAGTTGCAGCATCAGAAGGGTCACTTCTTGTGCTGACAAACAAGATGGTGCTTTGTCGTCCCCTCTTCCTCATGTGTTGCCTCTGCTCAAGCAGCAGCTGGGTCATCTGAGATGGGTGTGCCTCACAAAATCCAGACTGGCTTCCCATGCTAAAGCATGTCCAATGTACTGCCTCCCCATTTCATTGCCCAATGCAGTCCAGAGTAAGGAGGCTGCAGTGGTGGTCTGATTCTATAATTTTGAAACATAATGTACTCAGTCAAATAGAGCCTTATATACAAAAATTTTTGGTGAGCCACTGATGTTGGTTGGTAGCATTCTTATTCATATAATATGATGTTCAACGCACCCGACTAGGAGCCATTTGAACAATCTCAGGTTAACAACCAGTTAAGCTCTATTCTTGGAATAGCATGAGAAATGCTTTGTATGAACCCAGAATAATGCCAAACTGGAGAATAAATGCAGGATAACTTAACCAGCAATTTCTGGCCCATTCGTTAGCTTAACAGGGGAATAAGTTTTCAAGATGGCAGGAATAGTGACAGATGCAGAAAGCAGTGACAAGCTTTTGCTGAACTGTTTATGAGAATGAGGAAGGAGAAGGTGAGAATGCTGATTCCATCCAGATTTCACTTATCAAAGGAAGCCATACTTCATCTTTTTGGTCTAGTATGTGAGAAACTGGAGCATATAATGGACAAGTGATACTATTTCTATGTTTTCTTAAATAATACTGTTTATTTGTAGTAACACATTTTAATTCAGTTCTGTGTGAATTCAGTCATTATTTACACAAATCAGGTGTATTAAAATAACAATTCATGCAAAAATAGCTTTCTTTATCTGGCGTATGTTACAGTTGCTGCTATATCTGGAGAGAACTGTTTCATGCTATTTATCAGGCAGTGAAAATAGAAGACTTAATCAGTTATGTGTACTGTCTGTATTGACAACTTTTTCGGTTTTAGATAAATATTTTTTGTGCTATGAAACATTTTGATAACACTAGTGTCCCAGTTTCGCTCAGCCACATTATGTCAATAGCAGAAATATTGTTCCATTTTGTTTTCTATTGGGAATGCCCCTTTCTGTAAAAGCCACAGCAGCGGCAGAACAAATTTCCAGCTTTTAGTGAAAATATTGGGATCACAGGCCCATTAATGTTTCAGAGGAACAATATTGTCTCTCACTTGTCATTCGCTGAAGCCTGTGAACTATTTGTGCTTACTCAAGCTAAGCTTAACACAATAAGATTAAGAGGAAAGTTAATATTTTGTTAATGCAACAAGTTTGTATACAAATGTCCTGAGTTCACTCAGCCACATCCATAGTGGAAAATACTGTTCACTTATCTCCCATTAGGACAACAGCTTTTCATCTTTTAGTGAATGCTTCGGACCAAAATTTTTCACAACCTAGCATTATTCCCATAAACATGTAAATTATCTGTTATTACTCAAGCTAAGTTTGATGCAGTAAAATTAATGGGAAAGTCAGTTTTTTAAAAAGAAAGCTATATGAGATAGCAGTTTTACTTCTCAGTTATTAGTATTATACACATAACCACACTCATATGTATCAAAGCAATTGTTATCTTTATGTTGTAAGAAGCTAACAGGAATCTTTAGTTAGTGAATCTGCATAATCATGACTGTGGAAGGAGTGGCTGTCAAGCTATGTTTTTAAATTTCTCTTTAATTGTCTCATGTCATTCTTTTCTTTCTTTCAGAAATGACTATCCCACCAATGGAGCAGCGACTACTGACACACAGATATTTTGCCTCTGGTCGTTTCTTTCTGTCCATTGGAGACTTAACTGGAACTGACAAGGAGACAGCCAGCAGGATTATAAAAGGGATGTGTATGACAATGGTCAACACACACAAGAGACAGTTCTTTAATTATTTCAGTTCTCTGATGTAATTAAATGAAAATAAAGTAAACAAATGTAAATTAATATACTTTTATTCTGAAATGATATGTTTTAATTTCTATTTTCTGATCCTAATTTTGAGCTTCGTGCTCTTTTTTCAACCAATACAGTCCTCCTTCCCTTCTCTGATTCTTGTGAAGCTACATTTGAAGCAGCACCATCTAGAGTTCTGCTAATTTCTTTGCATTTGAAAGTAAGTATTGTTACTCTGAAAACAAAGCTTACTGTTTTAAGCCAAGACGAGTAGAAAAAAGGAAGATTACCATAAAGGTGTCATGCCTCCCAGATTACATATAGCTGCTGGAGCTGACTGCACAAGCCAAAATTATGTATGAAATACTTACAGTTCTTCTAACATTCAATAATAAGATTAAGAATCTTTATTAGCCATTCAGTAGTTTCTCATATAATGGGCTTTGTCAATAAGTTCAATTACAGTATAAAGATGGTTATATTCTCAGAACAATGTATATATAAATCATATGAATGTTAGTGTAGTTCAATAGCACACATTTGGAATTTTATATATTGTTAATTTTACAATAAAAAAGAAAACATTATACAAATTTATATTAAGCAGGGAGTATTCATGTTGATGACACTGTGTCATTATCATATACATGTTGATAACACTATGTCATTATCCTAAGCTATTGATACAAATATAGAGCACTCAATATAGGTCTATTATGCCTATATGTTATATATTGTTTTTCGAAATTTAGGTCCTACTACAGGCATTCCATGTATAGGGTGCCACCAATATATAGCCTCTGCTACCTTTTCTGGGCATAATATTTACGTATTTCCTCTTGTCAACATAAGTGAAGTTGTTTGTGAATGGAAACTGATGCATATCTTTTCCCATACTTTATTCAGAAATCTAGAAATTACTTACTGATCAAGCAACAAATACCTGATCCTTTAACTAATTTCAATATGAATCATTATATTGTTATGCATATAAGTACCCTAACAATTTAGTTAAATGTTTTCCACTTACTTTCCTTGAATGTGACTGCAGCAGTTTTTGTATTTTCTACTACACAACCTCATTTACAGTATCTACCAGCCTCTAAGTATCCTCAAGCAAATATATTTGTGACCTAGAACACTTATGACTCATGCGACATGCTGTTTCCTACAGGCAACAACTAAGTAAATACAAAATAATGTAGAAGTAAATAGCCAGGGTGCTATTCACTTGTTACCAACTTAACTGTCAGGTATGCTGTTCGAGGAATAACTAACCAGGGAATAAAATGACATCATAAAATGTGCACCCCAAGTTAACATGTGGTTAGTCTATTCCTCAGTTATTTATCCCTGGATTTATCACTAGACTGTACAACTGGCACTAGGGCTGGCAACTCTGTAGTGGCCAGTGGCTGTACTGGAGCGATGGAATCTGCCCGTAGGTTTAATCACTCCCCATACAAAATCTCTGCTACTGAAGCTTAAAGGTCTTCTGTCAAAGCACAGTTAACACCAAATTGAACCCTGGGTATGGACTCATGTTTGACTTCTCTCTGTTTACACATCACACACACTGTGTAGGGAACACAGGGGCCACACATAGTGGGTGCATGCACACTATTAGTGAAGTTCACCACTATGACCTGTATTTTTTGTGAGTGACGAGGTGTGGTCTGTACCAACAGTTGACATGTGCAGTCCATTGATATCTCAGCCAGGTGCTGTCTTGTTTGTGGCAGGAGTTTGCATACAGTGGTGGTATTCCCCTTTGATTGCCTTAGGTAAGATTGTGTAACATCCAGTTCCCAACCTAACGAACGTGCCAGTTTCCACTTATAATTCTAATTGTTTAGCCCAAACCACCTCTTCATTTTTTGTTCACAGCTCTTCATCACTGCTCGTAGTTCAGACTACAAAGCCTAATAGTCATTAATAGTTGTAGGCAGATGTCATATGTAAAGTTTGAAGGGGGCCTGTACTGGTGAAGTCCCCCTGGTGGACTGCCAGTGATTCTGGGTACTGAGTCTTCAATGCTGGTTTAGCTAAGGATCCCACGGTCAGTCAGAGGAGAGGTGAAACAGACAGAAAATCTGTGCCCAAGATCAGTTTGTGAACATATGCAACCACAAACTGCCATGTAAATTTCTCATATGAACTGAGGTACACAGTGCACCTGACATCGTAAATAGTGTGGCAGAAGTGTCATTTGCAACATGCGGGTGGATGGCAGATGTAGTATGTTCCATTTGTGGCAGTTTCCTAGGAATCACGCTCACTTCAGAGCCAGTTTCTATATCGGTGTCTTGATTTCATGCAGTGCCTAACACACAGACTGCCACCATCATTTGTGGATGGGGTAGAACTAGTTTCAACCACTTGAGCTGTTATTGTTGTACATCATGAGTATAGTCATTGGTGTGGGATTGCAAGAAATATATCAGCTAGAAATAATTTGTTTTTCTCACCTTTTATTTGTGTAAGATTAAGGCTGACTGTATCCGAGGGGGTAATTTAATTAACCAGGGCATCCAGAGCATGGTGTCTGGCATGACAGCTGAGTTGATCAATTCACGGAGGTTATGTCCTGCTTCCCAATCTTTCCTCACAATTTACTTCTTGTAGCTGTTTTCTGGTGTCTTGGCAAGTCAGCAGAGCAACACAGCCTTTCCTGTGTTGAATTTGATTTCAGCCAGTGGTGCTTTTGTGATGTCATTAATAACGTGGGCATAGCCCCCTAATGTGGCTTAGGAAGGCCAGTAACTTAGTGGCATTATCAATGATTCCATAGATGTGTAATAAAAATTTGATGATTGTGAATCATGTTGCTGAGTGTTCTGGTTTGGAGACTGATAGTTTAGGTTAAGAACCTGATTGTATATGTGCCCCAAGAAGTCCTGTTGGGGATGTGCTAGAACATTTGGTACAAGATCAACCACAGACGAGATTCCAAGGACTGTGAGGGTGGCCCACTCAGTTGGGCACTGAATCTGATTATAAATGTAGATGGAAAGTAACATAAGGTGCTGTGATGCAGATGTGAATTAGCTGCCTGAATACTGTCTTGTTGAGTGAGGCAAGACTTGCCTCATTACCGCAAGCATCAAGGAGGCTGAAATACATTGAACACTGTTGGTGGACACATTCACCATTGCTACTATTGATGGTAAGATCTGGTAGCACGTTACTTCCATCTTTCACACCAATCAGTCTTATCAAAGTGGAAGAGGAGACTGTGTGGGTGATTCTTAACTCACAATTCCATACAAATTGTTGAAAAGACAGCAATCACATAGAATGACATCATTGTTGAAGCGAACA
The DNA here is from genome assembly GCF_023864345.2 of Schistocerca serialis cubense. Lineage (NCBI taxonomy): Eukaryota > Metazoa > Arthropoda > Insecta > Orthoptera > Acrididae > Schistocerca > Schistocerca serialis. Next base: position 538,981,083 of record NC_064639.1, read on the forward strand.
ATAATCACAAAATACATTTCTCACGTCAAAATAGATGCTGCTGCTCATAGTGGGGTCACCACTGTAGGAATTTCAGTGCATGAGGCTTGCTGCTTAGTTTTTAATCAATAAGAAAAGCCAAGCGACTACTCATCGTATGAGCTGCATCATTGGCAGGATGGATGAATGTGGAACTGGGCTGAGGGATGTAAGGCTTTCCCTACAGTGAGACTAGTGACAACAGAGAAGCAAAATATTGTTGTGTGGTTTTTGTGTGGACAACCTATGTTCATGGAGAAGATATGAACAGCACTGGGCTGTTCTTTTGTTTGTTTGCTATTTTTCATTATTAGAATTTGAAACTAGGGTGGTGATAAATGGTTTTTTGTTAAAGTCAAAAACATTTTTTTCCTATAGTTATGATTGTTCACCAGCTTTGGGAATGTAGTAGGAAATTCCAAAATACAATGTGTCTTATTTAGCTTTGCTGAAACTTAAGGGTGTTCTTTGCAGGGAAAAGCCTTTACAGGAGCCAAACAAACACTTAGCAAGGTATTGCCTGAAAATAAATTTGTATTATACTGCAGGGTTTTCTTCTACAAACATTTTTTGAAAGCCTGAAACACACTTAAACAAACCTATATTTAGAAGTCACTTTGATTTCCTTTTCCTATTCTTCTTTAATGCCACAGTGAAAGTGCTGACTGTAATGCCTAGTGAGACATCTTTTAATTAAATTGGTAAATAAACAGATGATAAATCAAAATAACCAAGATGACACTATGATTAGATTTCAGTGAATGGAATTTGTTATTAGAAGAACACTGATGATTATGGGCTTGCTGTTCCCAAGATTAAGTATTTCTAAAAAATAGTTCATCAATGTACATAGGAATCACAGAATCAAAACCAACTATGCAAGTGATAAACTATCCTGGTGATTTAACTACATATGACTATGTTACTGACTATGAATTTCTATTACTGAATGACTATTGATCAATATGTTGGATGCCGAACATAAAATGATTTTGATGATTACTGAACTCATACTGCCTGAACTCCGATACAACTTACTGCTGACTTCAGAACATTTTTCAATGAATGCTAAATGATGACAGTACTTTACAGTAGTTTGGTGCTAACTGAATATCTGTTACTAAAATGATTATTAATGACAAGAAGTGACTGCATGAGTAAGCCTGTGTCTCAAATGAAGGTTAAATCAAACAAGGGAAAATTCAGGATGGAATAATGACAATTTTATGAAAAGGATAGTTGCTACTCACTACATAGTGGAGATGCTGAGTTGCAGATGAAGGTTAAATGTAGACTGATTAAATTGTGGCTTATATTGTGT